>NC_056434.1:49320040-49580040 GCF_018296145.1 Oncorhynchus tshawytscha | reverse complement strand
ATATATATTTGTATATATATATATATGTATATATATATGTATATATGTATGTATATATACATATATATATATGTGTATGTGTATATATATGTGTGTCACGCCTTGGTCTTAGTATTTTGTGTTTTCTTTAATTATTTGTTCAGGCCAGGGTGTGACATGGGTTTATTGTGTTGTCGTATTGGGGTTTTTGTAGGCATTGGGATTGTGGCTGATTAGGGGTGTGTCTAGCATAGGCTTGGCTGCCTGAGGCGGTTCTCAATCAGAGTCAGGTGATTCTCGTTGTCTCTGATTGGGAACCATATTTAGGTAGCCTGGGTTTCACTGTGTATTTTGTGGGTGATTGTTCCTGTCTCTGTGTAGTGTTCACCAGATAGGCTGTAATTAGGTTTTCACGTTTCGTTTGTTGTTTTTGTATTTATTTAGTTATTTCATGTATCGCTATTTTTTCATTAAAGAACATGAGTAACCACCACTCTTCATTTCGGTCCGACTCTCCTTCAACAGACGAACGCCGTTACAATGTGTATATATATATATATATATATATATGTGTATATATATATATATATACATACATACATGTGTGTATATCCTAGATAATGTGCATATATATATATGTGTATGTGTATATGTATATATATGTGTGTATATATATGTATATATATACAGTGGGGCAAAAAAGTATTTAGTCAGCCACCAATTGTGCATGTTCTCCTACTTAAAAAGATGAGAGAGGCCTGTAATTTTCATTTTCCACCATAATTTGCAAATAAATTCATTAAAAATCCTACAGTGTGATTTTCTGGATTTTTGTCCCTCATTTTGTCAGTCATAGTTGAAGTGTACTTATGATGAAAATTACAGGCCTCGCTCATCTTTTTAAGTGGGAGAACTTGCACAATTGGTGGCTGACTAAATACTTTTTTGCCCCACTGTATCTGTATATTTTTTTTTTAATAAAATACGTGGGGGATTGGAAATGATGCAGACAATTACATTGATGGAAGCTACAATCTGCAATATTAAAGCTGATCTACCACCTAAAAATAAAAAAATACATTTGATAAATAAAGACAATGTTCATCTGTTTTTGTAAATTATTTAAAGACAGTAACCTTTGCAGACGGACACCCCTAGACAGAGATAACACCAACATAGACCAGCGGTCAACCCTTACCTTCCTGACCTCACCATAATTTTGTTTCACAAAAGATGAAATGCAGTGGTGTCTACTGGTATGGGTCAGACCAAGGACTCCCATGGCTTGGGGGGGACAACAGTGCTCCCCTCCCTTCACCCCTGCCCATGCTCCCTGCAGTCCCCCCCCCGGGCGGTAGACAATGAGCCTTTCTGGGAGTAGAGCAGGGACCACCACAGCTAGTTAACCTCTGGAACAAGTCTCTTCCCAGGCCGAGACAAGGTCTAGAGAGGCTGTGGCTCAGGCCTGTATAGTAAAGCTGGTAAGGTTGTGTAGAGATCCTGGGATTTACCATGCTTTGTAAAGTTTTACAACACTCTGGATAGAAATGAAAGGTATTTTGGGTAAAATGTCCTTACTTTCTCTATATGTTTCCATCCTATGTATTGACACATTTATTAAACACAAATATATTGCCTCAATGGTACATTACCATCCTCATTTCACATAGTGTAAATGGGGTCGAAGTACCTTTGTGAACGAATCCCAGTATATTTTCCATTAAAATGTATAATTTCAGTTCCATCACATGCTTGGGCTGCAGTACTAGTAGCCCCAGGGAAGCACGTATTTGCCTTGGCACACTGTTCCCCCCATGTAACTGCTCTCCACAGGTCCTATTTCACACTGCCAAGACAATATGACGCTAATTCTTTAATAACAGAATTAAATTAATTAACCCATTATTTATCCAACCCTAAATGGAACTTGCTATACCTATATATTTCCCCCCTTGACTATTCACATCATTTTCCTTACCTTTTATAAGCCTCAATTTCCCTTCGATCCTGCGGTGAACTGGCAGGTATGAGGAGGTTTAGATCGAGGGGTCACTATCTGTTAGGTCCCCTTCTTTTTGTTCCCCCCTCAATCCAATTGAATAGCAGTGGCATTATGAAGGCCAGGCTGTACTACCTAGGCCTTAGGGCTAGTGGTCAGACTGTGTATTGTGGTGTACTGTGTACCCCAGTTGCTCTGGCTGCCATAAGGGTCTCAGATTGATAGGGGGGGAGCGGAACCAAGCGTTGCTAATAGACTTATTAAGTTTCCATTGAGGTGGCTTTGTACCAACTACCCTCTATGAAAGAGACATTATATGGGATTACAGAACTGACCCCCACACAGCCTTTTCAATGCATACACTGTATTAGATAATCAAATACTATTATTCTTGAAGGTATTCATGAATTATGTATCTATGTTAGCCATTGCTTATGTACTGCAGTAGGCTTAATATATGAGAGAGGACGGAATGTACGTTACACAACCGAGAACAACATTTAAAAAAAATTGACTTCAGTGATCTTCATATGAACATGTGTATGTGTTTGCAGAGGTGCGCTCTCTCCCCTGGATGCTCAAAGGCTCTCCCTCCAGCACCATGATGAAGCTCTGCAGCTGGCTGAGGAGCACAGATATGCTCACGAATACGTAGACACCATCGTCACTGACAAACAAGGTGACAAGGGTTAGCGGGCCCCATGCTGAAAAGTCTTACGTAGAGGAAAACAAGACCACATGTGGTTCCCCTTGCCATCATCAGCCCAGCCAATGACAATAGTGAGGACAAGACTTGTGAGAAGCAGGCTCAGCCGCCAGCACTCAGGTCCAAAAGCAGTCCAAGGAGTGTGTCCACTAGGGAAGATTTGAATCCAGCACCTAACCGTGTGAACAACACAAGCAATAACATTTCTACCTCCCCTGAGGAAAAATTTAAAATGACTCCCGCCAAGCCATCCCCAATCCTCAAAGCAAGCTGGACATGAAAAAGTAAAGTGATTTATGATTTGTTGTAGTTGAATTCTTTCATAGTTCTTTCTCAAATTATTTAGTTGTTTCTCAACTCTATTTGTTTCTGCCAATGAGCATTTGTCATTGGAACTTCCCCCATTTGATTGATTTCAAACATCGTATTCACTCTAACACACAGTCATCATTAAACATGCCTATCTCTTCTCAGCCAGAAGAGTATGTATCTTTGATATGAGCTTGTTATAGACAGGCTGGATTTCTCTAGTCTCTCTGCAAGCAAGATGTTTAAACAGAAATAGATTCACGGGCTGCGTCCAAAATGGCACCCTATTCCCTATGTATTGTATTACTTTAGACCAGGGCCCATTAGTGTCTGGTCAAAAGTAGCGCACTATTTAGGGAATAGAGTGTCATTTGGAACTCACACATTGTTTGAGAAATTGAGGGTATGACATCATGTATATCTCTAACGTTGTCTTTTTTTCGGAGCAGAATGTCAGCGTGGTGACGTCAGAAGATCCAGCTGTCCAGCTCCAGAAGAGGGCCGAGGTGGAGAAGGAGGAAGAGTTGACGTAGGACCCAGCCATACTTGGTCAGTGCAGAGCTGTCTGGAGCCAGGTTACGCTGCGACTGCCATCCAGGTAAGCCAGGGTCACAGGTAACTGGGCTGCGAGTGACTTCTTGGAACACTTCAACAGGACATTTAGACTGGGCTCGCTGACAGGTTTTTCAACGGTGTCTATGGAAATACAAGACTATCTACTCAGAAATCATTGTCTTGCTTTGATCAATCCCGCAAATATATACATTTTTTTCAGTTGATCAGCTTTTATTGAAATGCAATTTCTCTTTTGTCATAGATGTCCAGTAACATGTTTTGGAGAATGTTTTTTTTAAATTAATAATAAACATAGATTGTATGCAATGCTAATGTTAATTTCCAGGCCTTATGCGATATCAAGCCTTACTTAGGTTATTCTGTGAGAGAATTTAGTAGATTTCTTCTGAAACCTCCCCTCTCGTCTCGCTCTACCCTCTTCGCCTCCTCTCTCTCTCTCTCTCTCTCTCTGTACTTGATGGGCCCTTGAGGAGCCTGGAGTTGGGGGATAAAATGATTAATCAGATTCCAGAGTTTTGCAGTAGTGGGAGCGCTGAGGATTCCAGATTCCAGTACTGCTCACTTTGTGAAGGCATCCCTTTGGGAATTCTGAGGATTTAGAACCCTCGCTGGCGTTCCATTTGTCTCCTAGCGCCAAAGTCACACAGAGTTCAAACAACAGACCACTCTGCAATTAAACAGAGGTTAACATGTTTTATCTTCCTAATGGGATAACACGCAATATTTAGCTTTGTCCGTGATTCATGGCTTCTTCCTCTGGTACCTTCATTCCTCCAGGCAGTTTGGAGGGGCTTCGCTCTGAGGAAGAGGCTAGCTGCTGCTCTGGCCCAGGCTCGGTGCTTCCACCTGGGGGACCACGAGGCCCTCGAGGATGTGGATGTGGATGAATTTGTCTTTGATGAGGTAGGCAGTAGGTCCAAACGTTATAGACTGAATTTCTCTGGGCTGACTGATCTGAACCTCAACCCCATGTCAACCTGACCTCACGGAGCACTTCACCAACAAACCCGTAGAGGGAATTGAAAAACATCAATGCTTTGTATTGTAGTCCTGTCTGTTATTGTCGTTGTTGTTTCACACTAAAGATGATTCAATCTCCTCTCCTCTGGGTTGTAAACGGATGGCCCTATAGAGAGACTGGATGATCACCCCTTTATCTGACGACTCGCCTCCCAAAACCCTCCTTCACTCTCCTCCATTCCCAGACCAGCTGCCTGCACCAAAGGTAACACACAGCACCGCCTGGGAAATATCATAGAAAACCCTCCCTACCTCTTTTTCTCCCTCGTCTTCTAGTCCTCCAGGACCCGACACAACTCTCACTGATTAATCCTCCAATTTATTACCTTGAAAAACACAATTACTTTTAGGAGGCCTCAAACTTCCTTTGCATCAGCAGATGTCATTTTTCATCTGTGCCGAGGCCCTTTTTCTTTCCTTCATTACCTCTCCCTGGCTCTTTACTTTGGACGAGTCTTGCAGGCAGGACTCTACATTACGGTAGCTAGCCACTCTGCTAGCTGATACGTTGCAGCTGCCGCCACGGCCAGGCTGACTTTAACGCTAGCTAACGTGCACATCAAAGGGGTGGATAAAATATTTAAACAATTGACCACTTCTACAGAGAGGAGGGAGAGGTTTTTAAAACGTCATCAAGCTACTTAAGATGTGACTTTGACGTTAGGGTCTTTAGGGAATGAAAATGGGGGATTTTAGAAAGGCTGAATTTCAATGCGCAATACTGTATATAATGGCTTTCCTCATTTAGGCAAAATTATTTAGAATACCAAACTTTTGGAGGGTAATGTTCTAGGTGTTCGCACAGCTCCTGTTTGCTTTACAAAACATTTAGAACACCTGTTAAACACTTGTTAAATATGCTACATGAACACAACCTTCTGTCTTCTGACTGTGTTTACTATATATTATTTATATTTACAGCAGGCAAGCCTCCCTGTGCTTCTGTGGATGCAGACCATTTCCCCTGACAGCATTAGTAGGTAGGAAACTGAGCCGGCATGGCCGACAAGTAATTTTAGGTAGTTCTCACAGAGCCAACATTGATGCAACAATCGTCAATCACAGTGCCTTTATAAATGCTGTTGTTTCCACATAAGATCACAGTTGATGAGGTGTGGATTGATTTATTTCAGGACTAAATCTCCCGCCTCTGTGTCAGGGCCCAGTGGTCTTTCTGGGAGATCAGAGAAGATTCTGGTAGGTAGGGAGTGGTAAGTAGGGTCACAAAGGAGGGACATAAACTCAGAAAAAAAAGAAATGTCCTCTCACTGTCAACTGCGTTTATTTTCAGCAAACATAACACACGTAAATATTTGCAGGAACATAACAAGATTCAACAACTGAAACATAAACTGAACAAGTTGCACAGACTTATGACCAACAGAAATGGAATAATGTGTCCCTGAAAAAAGGGGGATGTCAAAATCAAAAGTAACAGTCAGTATCTGGTGTGGCCACCAGCTGCATTAAGTATTGCAGTGCATCTCCTCCTCATGGACTGCGCACCAAATTTGCCAGTTCTTGCTGTGAGATGTTACCCCACTCTTCCACCAAGGCACCTGCAAGTTCCCGGACATTTCTGGGGGGAATGGCCCTAGCCCTCACCCTCCGATCCAACAGGTCCCAGACGTGCTCAATGGGATTGAGATCCGGGCTCTTCGTTAGCCATTGCAGAACACTGACATTCCTGTCTTGCAGGAAATCACGCACAGAACAAGCAGTATGGCTGGTGGCATTGTCATGCTGGAAGGTCATGTCAGGATGAGCCTGCAGGAAGTGTACCACATGAGGGAGGAGGATGTCTTCCCTGTAACACACAGCATTGAGATTGCCTGCAATGACAACAAACTCAGTCCGATGATGCTGTGAAACACCACCCCAGACCATGACGGACCCTCCATCTCCAAATTGATCCCGCTCCAGAGTACAGGCCTCGGTGTAACGATCATTCCTTCGACGATAAACGCAAATCCAACCATCACCCCTGGTGAGACAAAACCGCAACTTGTCAGTGAAGAGCACTTTTTGCCAGTCCTGTCTGGTCCAGCAACGGTGGTGTCTGGTGAGGCCTTACAACAGGCCTACAAGCCCTCAGTCCAGCCGCTCAGCCTATAGCGGACAGTCTGAGCACTGATGGAGGGATTGTGCGTTCCTGGTGTAACTCGGGCAGTTGTTGTTACCATCCAGTACCTGTCCCGCAGGTGTGATGTTCGGATGTACCGATCCTGTGCAGGTGTTGTTACATGTGGTCTGCCACTGCGAGGACAATCAGCTGTCCGTCCTTTCTCCCTGTAGTGCTGTCTTAGGCGTCTCACAGTATGGACATTGCAATTTATTGTCTTGGCCACATCTGCAGTCCTCATGCCTCCTTGCAGCATGCCTAAGGCACGTTCACGCAACTGAGCAGGGACCCTGGGCATCTTTCTTTTGGTGTTTTTCAGAGAAAGGCCTCTTTGGTGTCCTAAGTTTTCATAACTGTGACCTTAATTGCCTACCGTCTGTTAGCTGTTAGTGTCTTATCGACCGTTCCACAGGTGCATGTTCATTAATTGTTTATGGTTCATTGAACAAGTAAACAGTGTTTAAACCCTTTACAATGAAGATCAGTGAAGTTATTTGGATGTTTAAGAATTATCTTTGAAAGACAGGGTCCTGAAAAAGGGACGTTTCTTTTTTAAATGTCCTGTACATTTCTGTAAAATTTGGACATTGAACCCAACTCTGTCTTGTATGCTGTCCCCTCGTGGGACAAATGCTATTTGTCACTGTCAATGTGTGAGTGTTGTAGTGCTGATGTTTTAGATAGATTGAGCATGTGTCATTGTCACCCCAGTGAGTTCACTGCCGGGCCAAGAAGATGAAGTCCAAGAAGCAGCGGCAGAGAAGTACTGGGTGAGTCGGCAGAAATCAATTAAACACGTTTGATAGAAAACAAATATTATTTGATCCCAAGCCAAATTTTTTTTAAATCTTATTTACAGATATTCAACTGACTTAAGCACCTATAACTGAAACCAAACCCCATGGAACCTACCTCGTCTTGGCTCCCCTTTCTCCTCTCTGTCACTCCATCACATCTCTTTATTTTTTAAACTATATTGCCACGCTAGCAGCATTGAGACTTTCCTCCTTGTGTATGTTAATCAGCCGTAACAGACAGCGGAGGTAAGAGGTCTGGCCCCGTCGCCTCCTATTGGGCCCAGCCTGAGATGCCTTACAGGAAACAGCATTAATCAAACCAACTGGTGGCTTTCCATTCCAACCAAACAACCAGACGCTCTCTCCGAGCCATCGTCCCTGAGACGGTTTTCATTACCGTGTGTCAATTACCGTGGCTACATGCAGTGATACGTGACCTCACCCCCAGGTCTGGTCCAGAACAGTGGTCAGTAGTCCTGCCACGTTCATGTAGACTAGGCAGACAGAGGCTGCTTTTTGATCAGGATTGTTAGAGCATGACTCCACAGTACCAACGCTCTAGATCAAGTCATCTCTCTCTGGCTCTCGATCGCTCTCTCTCTCTGTGTGTGCAAAATGGGTATGTGTCAACTGTCATCTGCCCCAGTAGAGCATGCAGTGTTAGTCTCTCTGCATGTCATGAATGGTCACTCTGCAGATCATTTCAAGTCAGTCTCAAGTCAAAGTCGAGTCTTGAGGCTCCAAGTCAAGTCTGAAGTTGTTTTTTTTCTTCCCTAAGTCGAGTTTCAAGTCATCAAATTTGTGACTCGAGTCCACAACTCTGACTCTTACTATCGGTGTGCAATAAATAGAAACAATTAGAGATTATGGCCCGACAACAAAATTAAAGGCACATGAATGTGGTAAATAGCGGGACATGAAGTTGTTTGGGATTACAAATGATAAACAAGACGATTGTGTTTCAGAAGGGCTTTGTTGATGACCTGAAGTGTGAAATTGAGTTAAGTGCTGGGGAGGTAGGCCACTGAGGGGTTCCAGACTGAACAAACTGCAGGCCTCTTGTCTTATATGAATAGGGTTGTGGGGGGTAGTAGTCTCCTGTTTTGGGTCGGTTGGTTAGTGAGGAGCCGGTGGAGGGGTATCTAAGTTGTGGGGGGTGGCTAGTCTGGGTTGGGTTGGGAGGTTGAGGTAGGTGGGTTGAGATAGAACGGTGCTGGTAGAAGAAACAGATAAACTAGTGGGGGGGGGACTAGACTCAATAGACTCCCCCTCCAGACCAGTCTAATAGACTAACAATACAGATAGGTCCAAAAAAGAGAGAGGGTAAATATTTTCTCCTCTTTTCATGAAAACTCTTTGCGGCTGCTTCCCGGCCCTGCTACCCTCTCACCGGGTATGTAAGCCGATACCCATTTCAAGTGGGTTACTAATGTCCAGCACATCCACACAAAGAGACCGGATAAAATAAACACGCCGCGTTGGATATCTCGGAAAGAATCTGTCATGGGTTTGGGGCTAATCACCTCCAGAAGGGGCTTGACTCGAAGCCTGAAACGTTAGCCCCTGCCGGGGAGCGCTGGCTGGGCTGGCTGGCTGAGCCTGTGGCGCTGGCTGGGGATGGGGATGGATCCGAGGGGGTGCCTTTCACAGGTCAGCACCAGGGGAAGCAGAGGAGAGGGGAGGCAGCCCAGCCAAAGCCAGCACGCCGATGGAGAGAGACCCAGAAACCCCCCCAGACCTAGAACCAGACCCCGGCCGGCCAGCAAGCCTCCACACCAGCCACCTACCCAGCAGTCTAGCCCAGACCCCTGCAAAAAGCAGGTTGACATGTATTGTAATTTGTCTTGCCCTCAAGGCAGAACTGAGCGATTTCCGCTAGATGGGCCAGCTGCAATGTCGAAATTGGCTATATCGTAAAAATGTATGTAATCAAAAATGTGCTTTTTGGTCTTAATTTAAGGTTAGGCTTAGGTATTATGGTTAGCAGTGTGGTTCAAGTTAGGGTTAAGCTTAGGGTTAGGTTTAAAATCAGATTTTCTGACACTGTGGCTGTGCCAGCTAGTGACCACTCTGCAGAGCTGCCTCCAGGGTAAGATTCATGACAATAAATGCCAACCTGCCTGTAAAAAGGCAGCGGGAGCTGCTTCAATCCAGAATCCCAGCGGGTTTGGGTTACGCTTTTAACAGGGTTCCCCTCTGTAAGATCAGAAACCCAATGATGGTGGGGAGGGAGGAGAGGGGGTTAGCAGGAGGGGGAGGGTGACAAGTCCAAGGCTACCTTTGTAATGGCACCCTATGTCCTTTAGGTTCCTGGTCAGAAATGGTGCACTTTGTAGGGAGTAGTGTGCCATTTCAGACACACACTAAGTCCACACTCTGCAAAGCAAAGGCCGTTTTGATGAATAGTCAAGACCAGGGAGGAGGAAAAATACTGGGAAAGATGCTGAAATATGGTTGTTTGGATGGACTGGAAGTGTGCATTAGACTTGTTATCCAAAGTTCTGACCCACTTGATAGAGAATTTAGCATCACGGGGAAGGAGTCTGGAAATAATTCATCTGCGCTTCAAAATATACAGAAATGATGCAGTAAAGATGTCATATTTAACATTGCTTCAGCCATGTCTAACCATTTGGTAACTTGTTTTGTTTATTGGGTGTGTACCTGACTGTTACTTCAGTGATTTAAGTTCTCATGTCATGCTCTCAAATGTAACAATTACATGGAAGAAACGGCATGTTTGCTTTCACTCTCTGTTTTCATTGCCGATTTTATATGGTTTGATATGGATTAATACCATGGACTTAAGTGACAAGCATCAGTGTTTTCGTTTCACGAATCACATATCATTCTGAATATGTAAACAACACAATTGAACATCGAGTGTCGAAACACACTGCGCGAGCGGCTCCTACATGCTTGACTTAGCCAGAACTGCTGTGAACTAACAACATGGACGAGGGGGAAAATGCTGTTGTTGTATGTAAGGATATAACATCCTGATTTTGATTTGGTAGGAAAATGGTAAAGCATTTTTTGGGTTGAAATGTTAAATCCAAAATAGAATCATATTGGAAAAATATGTCAAAATGACAAGCGTAAAATGCTACATTTGCAAAGTTGTACTGTGTATGGAAATAGTGCAAGCATATAGCTAATGGCGAGTCAGTATAGTACACCAATTGTTAATTGTTTGAATTATAGCATGAACATAAAGCACTCACTAAATATTTTCATATCAAAGAAAGTCATACCATGGCTTTCCTGTTTATTATGTAGAGGGACTTTGATCTGCGTGAATTGGAGCAGGCCAGGTGCCGGGCCAGCCTAGCCTCCTCCCGTTCGTTCATAAAGACGTATTATTATAGTGTCTGTGGCCTGTGTGTGTCTGTGGCCCGCGTCTCCTGCCTGTTGACCGCTGGGTGACCGTGTGTGGTTTGCTCTCTGGAGGTGAAGGCTTGACCCCTGGGCGAAGGAAAGTAGGAGACATGCCCCTATGATAAAAGCTGACCTCTCCCTCCCTACTTCTCCTCTTTAAGTCTGGCGGTGGACTCCCCACAGGGGCATTTCCACCGCAGGGCAGGGCAGGAGGCCATGCTGGAGAGAGAGGGAGTGAGAGAGGAGGGGGGAGAGAGACACTCATATTAGCTTCTGGTGAAATCTATGCAGATCCTATGAGGCTAGTTTAGCTATCTGATTTGAAAAGATTTATTGGGCCTCTAAAATGTTGCAAGTATTCCTTAGTATTGATTTATCTTTATCCCCCTCGGCAAGCCTCAGAATACCAATGATGCTTTCTCATACAATTACTCACAATGTTGACTGTTCCAAGTTACTCAGAGCTGTAGCTTTGCATGAGTTGAATGTAAGTAACTATCCAAATCAAACAACACTTGTATTAATCACATCACAAAATTTACGCCATAACTTACTTGCGTGCATCTAACTACCTTGTTATTCCCTACATACACTGTGCATGACCTTGATTTTTTTTCCCCCGTGAGTTGCGGGTGAGGGGGGTAACTTGCGCCTACGACGTGCCTCTCCTTTACGACCTGGTAGCTGCAGGCCATGACCCCCCCACCCATCCAGATTGTCTCAGGCCCCCACTGCACCACCCTGAGCTGATTCTCTCTCTGATATCATGACAGCCAGGAATCCCTCCTGCCTCCATCCTGCCCCCTGCCTCGATAGAAAGACCTGGAGATTGGATAATGTGCTTAAGAGCCCCACTTAACAGGCGTGACTCCTCTTGGCTTCCTGATGTCCTGGAGCAGGGGAACAGGACAGGGGGTTAGGAACATGGGGGTAAGAGGAAGGTAGGAGGGCAGCAGGACAGGGGGCTGCATGGGTGTGAGGGTGGGGGTGAGGAAGAGGGTGAGGAAGAGGAGTGAGGGGAAGATGGAAGGAGTGATAGTATGTCTGGGCAGGGGGTGAGGAAGAGGGGAAGTTGGAAGGAGTACTGGACAAGGGGCTGAGGGTGAGGAACACGGGGAGGTGGAAGGAGTGCTACAGGGCGAAGAAGAGAAGGTGGAATGAGTACTGGACAGGGGGCTGAGGGTGAGGAAGAGGGGAAGGTGGAATGAGTGCTACAGGGCTGGGGTGAAGCTGGGGCTGAAAGTGGGATGGGGCGAGGGAAAGGTGGAAGGAGGGCTAGCTATATGTCTGGACTGTAATTTAACACTAACCTCCCTACTCCCCTTTGGGCCATCGTGCGTCCTGGTCCTATCAACATCATGCCATAGACAAACTTCTGGGTGTGTTGGTCTGATCACATTTATTCTGTATTGTTGTAATGCCCTTTCCTTGAGTTTTAAGGCATTACTAAAATATATATTTATATATGCTATATATATAAAGTCGGAGAAGGCGGTATTAAAACGTATGGAAAACAGATTGTTTACGTTCAACTAAAACATGTGCCACTTCTACTTTCTGCACTCGGAAGTGTGAATGACCATTTTCTGGCCTTACCGCCTCGGGGGAAGCATCCATCACTGGACATTTTTATTGGGTTCTCAATTAACCCATGACAACTGTAAACTATAAACCTTTTCTCCCCTTTTACTGCTGGGCGAAAAGCATGAAAATGAGTTAAATAAATGCGTCTTCAGATCCAGCACCAGGCTGTCAAAATGAATTATCAATTCACGCCCATCTTAGACCGCATTACAGTCGGCAGTGTGTCGGCGGGCTGTGGACAGGGTGTAAATGTTTACTTTGAATTACGGCCCTTATTATGGGATTTTCATTGTTGTTCGTAAATCATCGACCTGCCTCTCGGATTTGTCGGCTTTCTCCGTTTGATACTTTGCTCAAATTAATTTAATTTCACAAGAACACACACATACGCAAACACATACAAACCCTCAAGGGAACCCCAAACTCTCCTGGCTGTTGCGTCATTCAACGACTCAAAGTGTATTATAGTAATGCCCCCAGAGCCCTCCAAACAAATGGCTACTTTAAGCCCCAACATAAACGCTGTGAGCTTTAGCTAAGCACTGATCTCTCGCTCCTCCAGCTCAGGGGGGAAACCTAGCGGCCGACTTGTCAAACGTTGCCATAATCAAGGCTCCATTTGTTTATTTGTCCTTGCGCCGGTCCCGAATGTCACCCTATTCCCCTATTGTCACCCTATTTCACCCTATTCCCTATTCTAATGTATTACCCATACGGCTCGGGTCAAAAGTAGTGCACTATATAGGGAAAAGGGTGACATTTGGGATGTAGGCCTGGTGTTGGTGTGCATTTGTTAACACAACCTCCCTCTTTCCTATATCAATTATCCCTCACATAATTTGCCAACCCACCTGATAGACATTGCAATAGCAGGACTGGGCAGGGCAGCAGCTGTGTGATTTTCCTGTAACTTGTCATCAGGGATGTTTAAATGAAAGAGAGAGAGAGACGAACAACATTAATCTTTCTTGACATTTATTTTATATTTACTGTTAAGTGCAGCTCGCCCAGCAGAACTAGCCCCAGGGGGAACAGGCAGATGGACCATACGCGGTTGAACCACGAAGCATCAGGGAGAGTGGACCATACGCGCTTGAACCAAGAACACACTTACCAGTGGCTCCACAACCCAGGCTGTGCACTCTGACAGCAGACACCCTGAGAGGTTAGGTTCTCTGGGCCTGATTCATACATGGCATTGTAAATGGCTGCAACTCGTATCCAACATACAGAAAGATGACAGTAAAGTTTAGTAGGTAAGATTCTATTATTGTTGGTTATATGCAGGTGATGGGAATGAAATGGATATTACATGGGTATTACTTATTTGGCCCATTATAAAAGCTAAGGTAATGTTCTAGAATCTAATCGTTCCAGCAAGTAATGTCCCAAGAACCATCTAAAAAAAAAACACGTAAATAATAGCCTAATTTCGGAAAGTATACAGACAGTTTTTTTTATGTAGTTACGTTACAGAAGTGAGGACGCTTGACATTCTGAACAGTATATATGTATTTGTTGAAAATGTCCATCGTTTTCGCAAAAAAACATACTGGTCAAAAGGACCAGTACCAAACGTAATGGATGCGGGGGATGCCTTAGTGATCTGCTGTGATTTATCCAAGGCAATTTGTGTTGAAGTGAAGGAGAGAAACTACCACGTTGATGGAGAGTGACCACTAATAGCAGAGCATTGAAACCTTTGTTTGTCTGCAGGGAACATTCCCTCCCAGAGTCTGACCCAGACATACTGAACAGAGGCCGAGTGCAGCTTCTGGTGAATTAAGCCTCTTTATTTTTGACTCACTCTACTTTCCTCCTACGACTGATTGACTTTCGCTGAGTACGTTTAAGGCCTTTTTTCCCTTGTTCCAGTGTAATGACACTTTCCATTTGATCGACCCCACGGCAATTTCTTTATTTCATTTGTAGAAATACCAGTGTCGATGTGTGGTTTGCGCAGAGCACAGAATTATGTTGATGCTTCTCAGCTCTTTGAAGTTGAAATGTGCAGGTCTCCCTGTGCAAAATATGAGGCCGTTTAAATGATGATCACTAGCTAAATATAACCACCCCCTTTTCCCTTTCTTCAACTACACACTGCCTTTCTGCCTTGAGAACATGAGAACATAGTTAGTTGTTGAAAATGTGGAGCCAGTTGCGTGAGAAATATCATGTTTGACCTTATTTGAACAGTGTGTGTGTGTGTGTGTGTGTGTGTGTGTGTGTGTGTGTGTGTGTGTGTGTGTGTGTGTGTGTGTGTGTGTGTGTGCGCACGTGCACACGTGCGTGTGTTTGCAGGCTGTAGCAGGGTACAGAGAGGGTCCAGACCAGGCCCCTGGGTCGTGAGCCAGCGAAACTTCAACATCCCCGCCTCGCAAAGAACACAATCAAGCTCAGAGAAACTCCATGGGCCATAGGGCAACCAAGTGTACTTACTTAAGTATTTACTTCAAGTAAAGTTGGGGTCAGTTCCATCTCAATTCAGGGAATAAACTGAACTTCCAATTTTACTAAATACATTTTACTGAGTAAGATTTTTTAAATTGGAATTGGAATTTCAGTTTATTTCCCGAATTGAAATGCAATTGACCACCACCCAGCTATTCAGCCAAGCTATTACCTTGTCTTGTTTTACTAGTTGTTGGTTATATAAAATGCACCACTGTACATCTGTGTTTACCACTGTTTTATATGTCATTCACATTTGTTCATTTGTAAATAGATTCTGAAGGTTTACATACTGCTGTAGTGCAATTTCAAAATATTTGTCCTCTCAAGAACACTTTAGATTTTCCTTGACCAGTTCTTATTTTTTAGGCTGAAGTTAGCCAGAATGTTTGTCCTATTGTACATTCCATTTGCAACTTATTCCATTGAAATGTCACTAAAGACAGAAAACTAAGTCACTGAAAAGTAAGAGTGAAAAACATGGGGGCTGATTCAATTATTGAGATCAAATGTGTGTGTGTGTGTGTGTGTGTGTGTGTGTGTGTGTGTGTGTGTGTGTGTGTGTGTGTGTGTGTGTGTGTGTGTGTGTGTGTGTGTGTGTGTGTGTGTGTGTGATATAGCAGGCACACGTGTGTATTGGGCTTATCTAGCAAGACACACGACCTGTATAATGAAAACCAATTGCCAATAAGCACTTCTTCCATTATCTCACTGCAATCACTGTAGCTCAGGGTGATATGAGAGGCCTGGACAGCACACGTTCCAAACAAACTACTGTAATAAACCTGATGTATAGTAGGTTATGATAATATAAGAGGAATGTGTGTGTGTTTTCTGTGTGTGTGTGTTTTATGGCTTTGAGTGTTTGTGCATTGTGCATGCATTGTGTGAATGTTGGTTGTATGAATGCGTGCGTTGTATGTATGCATCTGTTTCTTTGCGGTGTGTGTGTGTGTGTGTGTGTGTGTGCGCAGAGTGGGGATAACGGGTCCATCTTAATGCCCCGGGTCGATCTGGAAGCTCGGAGTGGGGTCTGGAAGGGGACAGAGCATTGTGAGCATTGCTCCCTGACAGGAAACGGGTATGAAAAAAAAAAAAAAAAAAAAAATTCAGAGAAGAATGACTGGCCCTTCTGTCAAACAGACTTTAGCTCAGGAGTTTGAGTGACAAAGATGCTACTGACAGGGAGGCCACAAGCAGATGACCAGATTAAACAAGCTGCATGAATCTAAAGAAGAAGGCAAACGTTCCTTCCTAATGAAATGAAATGAGATTCCGATGATGATTTAGAAATGATATCCACGATGACAGCGACTTGCTGCATACTAAAGACATCGCTGTAGGACTAGGATCGGGTGGGAAAGTAAGAGAAAGGCCCTCTCTTTAATCAAACAACACTTATCAAATTGTCGAGAGTAAATTGAGTTATGCATGTGTAAGCTGGGCAAATCTTTCATAAACTGCATTTAATTAGCACATAATCAAAAAGTTATTTCATTAATAAATGTTAGCAGCTCTTGGCAACTCGCCTACTAAGGAAAGCAGCAGTCCCATAGACTGAAAGCTCTCTGTTGAAAATACGTATAAATCAGGGGTAGTCAGTTTGCCAGTTTGAAGCATCAACAATATTGAAATATTTCCGTTTCCTCTGAAGGAGTGTAGACTACATCAAAGTCAAGATTCAAAGTCAGAGGTTCACTTACTTTGCCATGACAGTAAAGTTTATGTCAATACTATATAACCTATTGCAATGTGATACCCACCGCTCGCTGGGGTGGTGCCATAAAGTGAAATTTCAGCCTCAAAATATTTTCAATACTTGTGAAGAGGAAACCACTTAAGTTGCGTATCTACTGCCTAAATGTTCCCATTCAAAGCTAATGGGAGTAAAACGACTGAAAACTATTTGTTTGGTCACAGCGGTCGATGGAATTTATTTATTTCCTTACTTTTTAATAGCATGACCGTTGAAAATAGCAACTAAATGACCTACACGTGTGTCAATAAAGACAAGATTTGTTTTGGCCTCTGTTTTTGATTCGAAGCAAAACAAATAAATACAAATATATTTTATTAACAGACATTTCAACACACAAGTTCTCAATAGGTTCTCCAAACAAACACAAAAGGACCCCTGTGGTTGATTGTGTTACAATAGTACATTAACAACATGCTCAGGGAACTTTGGCGACTACTAAGTCTTTTTTAAACCTCCCGCTTTGGGCTGGATGTGTCAATGTGTAGTTAATTTAAAAGTGGTAATGCCAGAGAATATTTTGTTTGAAAGATATAAATGGCACGGGTGTTGGGCTTGTGACGAAGTCAAGGGCCAGCAAACATTGCCAATATATCTTCCAAATACCGTCTTCGAGGGCATTATCACTTTTATACAACGGGTTAACAACAAGTTCAAATAATTATTGACATATTTTCATGAAAAACTTCATTTTGATGAATTTATTCATACTATTTCATCCTTCCATACTATTTCATCCTACCCAAGCTGACTGGTCATTCATTCTATCGGTTTGGTAGTTAGAGACACGACCCAGTCGTTCAGTCATTTTGTTCTGTATCTATGGACGGAACCCAGTCGTTCATTCTAAATGTTCCATTGCCATACTGGCTGGCAACGTTCTTATCCCTTGCTTTCTAGCTAGCCAGAAAACAGCATTTTAGCAGCATTTACATTTGTTTAAGCTGTTTTCTAGTGACATTTATTTGGATACATCCATAACAATGAGCTAATGAGGTGTGATTTTGCCTGGCACAGAAAATGTGCTCACTCGTCAGGACACTGTTGTTCAGTGGCGCTAGCCAACAACACAGCTAACACAATCACTTCAAACTAGAGCTGGAAAGACCGCAAACTAGGTGCGCTTCGTTTCGTTTGACATTTTTTCAATTGACATTTCCATACAATTGACGCCAGCTGATTCGACTGGGTAAGAAACGCTGCCTGCCTGTATGTCTGTCTCATCCCGACACATTCATTACTATGGGATAGCTGGAGATCGAATTTGAATATTGAAACGATGTTGCAAATGTCGGAGAGACAGACAGCAAAGTTTATACAAATCCTCTGTTGATAACTAAATGTTAGTCTAAAAGAATATGAGATAATGTCTAGATGCTTTTTATAGTGGAGATTACGTTTATAAAGTGTCTGGCTGGGCTGATGAGACAGTGAATTGCGCAGTCAGATGGAACAGAGTACATAGGCATTTTTAACATCATAGATTTAGTCTGTGGTAACTTGTGGAATAGACACCAGCTGGAATGCGGTTTTAACCAATCAGCATCCAAGATTAGATCCATCCGTTGTATAAACATGCATAATCTATGAGAAGATATACTGCCTTACCTAAATTAGGCACAAAATCCCCTGTTTGAAAGCAACAGTTTCTGGAAGCTGTGCTGCGCCATTTTCCTTAGATTTTCCCTTACGTGGTCCAGGCCCCTAGCAATTTGAGTTCAACCAATCAATGAGATTCAGGCCCTCGCCCCATATCTGTATGTGACGTAGTATGCAATTTCCGGGGACCACTTTTAGCTCGTGAGCACTAGTTTCAGAATTACTCGCTAAAAAGTGTACAAAAGTACCTGAGAATATCTTTAAATAAAATCAAACCATTGAGATGGAAATAAGCTGTGGTACTCATATATATACAGTGGGGAGAACAAGTATTTGATACACTGCCGATTTTGCAGCTTTTCCTACTTACAAAGTATTTAGAGGTCTGTAATTTTTATCATAGGTACACTTCAAGAGTGAGAGACGGAATCTAAAACAAGAATCCAGAAAATCACATTGAATGATTTTTAAGTAATTAATTTGCATTTTATTGCATGACATACTGTAAGTATTTGATCACCTACCAACCAGTAAGAATTCCGGCTCTCACAGACCTGTTAGTTTTTCTTTAAGAAGCCCTCCTGTTCTCCACTAATTACCTGTATTAACTGCACCTGTTTGAACTCATTACCTGTATAAAAGACACCAGTCCACACACTCAATCAAACAGACTCCAACCTCTCCACAATGGCCAAGACCAGAGAGCTGTGTAAGGACATCAGGGATAAAATTGTAGACCTGCACAAGGCTGGGAAGGGCTACAGGACAATAGGCAAGCAGCTTGGTGAGAAGGCAACAACTGTTGGTGCAATTATTAGAATATGGAAGAAATTCAAGATGAAGGTCAATCACCCTTGGTCTGGGGCTCCATGTAAGATCTCACCTTGTGGGACATCAATGATCATGAGGAATGTGAGGGATCAGCCCAGAACTACACGGCAGGACCTGGTCAATGACCTGAAGAGAGCTGGGACCACAGTCTCAAAGAAAACCATTAGTATCACCCTACGCCGTCATGGATTAAAATCCTGCAGCGCACGCAAGGTCCCC
This sequence comes from Oncorhynchus tshawytscha, assembly GCF_018296145.1. NCBI lineage: Eukaryota > Metazoa > Chordata > Actinopteri > Salmoniformes > Salmonidae > Oncorhynchus > Oncorhynchus tshawytscha. The sequence goes on along the minus strand of NC_056434.1, from coordinate 49,560,714 downwards.
CTGCTCAAGCCAGCGCATGTCCAGGCCCGTCTGAAGTCCAGTTGAGGAATGGGAGAAGGTCATGTGGTCTGATGAGTCAAAAATATAGCTTTTTGGTCTAAACTCCACTCGCCGTGTTTGGAGGAAGAAGAAGGATGAGTACAACCTCAAGGACACCATCCCAACCGTGAAGCATGGAGGTTGGAAACATCATTCATTGGGGATGCTTTTCTGCAAAGGGGACAGGACGACTGCACCGTATTGAGGGGAGGATGGATGGGGCGATGTATCACGATATCTTGGCCAACAACCTCCTTCCCTCAGTAAGAGCATTGAAGATGCGTCGTGGCTGGGTCTTCCAGCATGACAACGACCCGAAACACACAGCCAGGAGTGGCTCCGTAAGAAGCATCTCAAGGTCCTGGAGTGGCCTAGCCAGTCTCCAGACCTGAACGCAATAGAAAATCTTTGAACGAAAGTAGCCCTTTACAGCCCTGAAACCTGAAGGATCTGGAGAAGGTCTGTATGGAGGAGTGGGCCAAAATCCCTGCTGCAGTGTGTGCAAACCTGGTCAAGAACTACAGGAAACGTATGATCTCTGTAATTACAAACAAAGGTTTCTGTACCAAATATTAAGTTCTGCTTTTCTGATGTATCAAATACTTATGTCATGCAATAAAATGCAAATTAATTACTTAAAAATCATACAATGTGATTTTCTGGATTTTTGTTTTAGATTTCGTCTCTCACAGTTGAAGTGTACCTATGATTAAAATTACAGACCTCTACATGCTTTGTAAGTAGGAAAACCTGCAAAATCGTCAGTGTATCAAATACTTGTTCTCCCCACTGCATATATATACACACACACTCTGTGGTACTCACAGATACTCTTATATTTAGCATGGTTTAATTATAAAAAGGGAGTCTTAAAAGGGTCTTGAAAAGGGTCTCTGACCGAAACGTCGACAACAAATGTGTCAGGATAAAATCGTTGGAGAGGGAGTCATATTTTCTCTACAATGAATCATAAAATGGTCAGTCATTAATTGAATAGACAAAGATTCCCTACTTCATGATACTCTATAAGGGACAGTAGCCGTGTAGGTATTTTGAGCTGGTAAGTACCTGTAATGTGTGCTGTGCTCCAGCCCCCCGCCACCACCCGCTGTCCCCTCTTGTTGTGCTCCCTATGAGGGGCTCGGCTGTTGAGCTGGGGCCCTGAGGCTGGTACACGTGGAACACTTCATGCCCACAGACACACTCCCTTTGTTCTTGTGTTTGGAGAGCTTAGTGCTGATCCCCAGGTGAAATGCAATAGACTACAGCTGGCAGTTACCCAGGGGAGAACACTCAGAAAGAGTGAAGTTTAGTGGATTGTACTGTACATGAGCTGCTGTCCATACATTTCATTTGTGTGGTAGGATACACAAAGTAGTTGATGTACTGTATATTATATACAGTGCATTCAGAAAGTATTCAGTCCACTTGACCTCATGCAGATTTTGTTAGGTCACAGCCTTATTCTAAAATTGATTAAATTGTTTTTTCCCCTCATTGTTTTCCCCCCTTTATCTACACACGATACCCCATAATGACAAAGCAAAAACAGGATTGTAGAAAGTTATGCAAATGTATTCAAATTAAAAATGAAATATCACATTTACATAAGTATTCAGAGCCTTTACTCAGTACTTTGTTGAAGCACCTTTGGCAGCGATTACAGCCTTGAGTCTTCTTGGGTATGACGCTACAAGCTTGGCACACCTGCATTTGAGGAGTTTCTCCCATTCTTCTCTGCAGATCCTCTAAAGCTCTGTCAGGTTGGATGGGGAGCGTTGTTTCACAGCTATTTTCAGGTCTCCCAGAGAATTTAGATCAGTTTCAAGTCCGGGCTTTGGCTGAGCAACACAAGGACATTTAGAGACTAGTCACAAAGCCACTCCTGTGTTGTTCTTCCTAGGTTTTGGCCTTTTTAGGGAGTTTTCCTAGCCACCGTGCTTCTACACCTGCATTGCTTGCTGTTTGGGGTTTTAGGCTGGGTTTCTGTACAGCACTTTGAGATATCAGCTGATGTTCGAAGGGCTATATAAATCAATTTGATTTGATTTGATTTGTCTTGCCTGTGCATTGGGTTGTTGTCCTGATGGAAGGTGAACCTTCAACCAAGTCTGAGGTCCTGAGCACCCTGGAGCAGGTTTTCGTCAAGGATCTCTCTATACTAGGCTCTGTTCATCTTTCCCTCTATCCTGACTAGTCTCCCAGTCCCTGCAGCTGAAAAACATCCCCACTGCATGATGCTGCCACATGCTTCACAGCAGGGATGGTGTCAGGTTTACTCCAGAAGTGACACTTGGCATTCAGGCCAAAGAGTTCAATCTTGGTTTCATCAGACCAGAGAATCTTGTTTTTCATGGTCTGGGAGTCTTTAGGTGCCTCTTGGCAAACTCCAAGCGGGCGGTCATGTGCCTTTTACTGAGCAGAGGCTTCCATCTGGAAACTCTACCATAAATGTCTGATTGGTGGAGTGCTGCAAATATGGTTGTCCTTTGGTAGGTTCTCCCATCTCCACAGAGGAACTCTAGAGCTCTGTCATCGTGACCTTCGGGTTCTTGGTCACCTCCCTGAAAAAGACCCTTCTCATTCGATTGCTCAGAATGATGGAGGCCACTGTGTTCTTGGGGACCTTCAATGCTGCAGACATTTTTTGTTATGCTTCCCCAGATCTGTGCCTTGACACAATCGAGCTCTCTGAGCTCTACCGCCAATTCCTTCGACCTCATGGCTTGGTTTTTGCCCTGACATGCACTGCCTTATATAGACGGGTGTGTGCTTTTCAAATCATGTTCAATCAATTTAATTAACCACAGGTGGACTCCAATCAAGTTGTAGAAACATCAAGGATGATCAATGGAAACATGATGCAACTGAGCTCAATTTTGAGTCGCATAGCAAAGGGTCTGAATACTTATGTATAAAAGGTATCTGTTTTTAGATTTTAACTAAATTTGAAAACATTTTGAAAAACCATTAAAGTCATTATGGGTTATTGTGTGTAGATTACTGAGGATTTGTAAATGTTTTATTCCATTTTTGAATAAGACTGTACCATAACAAAATGTGGAAAAAGTCAAGGGTTCTGAATACTTCCCGAAGGCACTGTTTATTCAGTACTAGTCAAAAGTTTGGACACCTACTACTCGTTCAATGTTTCTTCTTTATTTGTACTATTTTATACATTGTAGAATAATAGTGAAGACATATAAACTAGTAGTAACCAAAAACATGTTAAACAAATCAAAATATGTTTTATATTTGAGATTCTTCAAAGTAGCCACCCTTTGCCTTGATGGCAGCTTTGCACACCCTGGCATTCTCTCAACCAGCTTCACCTGGAATGCTTTTCCAACAGTCTTTAAGGAGTTCCCACATATGCTGAACACTTGTTAACTGCTTTTCCTTCACTCTGCGGTCCAACTCATATCAAACCATCTCAATTGGGTTGAGGTTGGGTGATTGTGGAGGCCAAGTCATCTGAGGCAGCACTCCATCACTCTCCTCCTTGGTCAAATATCCCTTACACAGCCTGGAGGTGTGTTAGGTCACTGTCCTGTTGAAAAACTAATTATAGTCCCACTAAGAGCAAACCAGAACGCTGCAGAATACAGAATGCTGTGGTGCAGGAACCACACATGCGGAGATCATCCGATCACCTACTCTGCGTCTCACAAAGACACGGTGGTTGGAACCAAAAATCTCTAATTTGAACTCATCAGACCAAATGACACATTTTCCACCAGTCTAATGTCAATCGCTTCATGTTTCGTTGCCCAAGCAAGTCTCTTCTTCTTCTTAATGTCCTTTAGTAGTGGTTTCTTTGCAGGCCTGATTCACTCAGTCTCCTCTGAACAGTTGATGCTGAGATGTGTCTGTTACTTTAACCTCGTGAACCATTTATTTAGGCTGCAATTTCTGAGGCTGGTTACTCTAATAAACTTATCCTCTGTAGTAGAGGTAACTCTGGGTCTTCCTTTCCTGTGGCGGTCCTCATGAGAGCCAGTTTCATTATAAAGCTTAATGGTTTTTGCAAAGTTCTTGACATTTTCCGGATTGACAGACCTTCATGTCTAATAGTACTGTATAAATGTATATATACACAAAAGTATGTGGACACCCTTTCAAGTTAGTAGATTCGGCTATTTCAGCCACACCCGTTGCTGACAGGTGTGTAAAATTGAGCACACGGCCTTGCAATCTCCAAACATTGGCAGTAGAATGGCCTTACTGACGAGCTCAGTGACTAACATTGTGGCACCGTCATAGGATGCAACCTTTTCAACAAGTCAGTTTGTCAAATTTCAGCCCTCCTAGAGCTGCCCCGGTCAACTGTAAGTGCTGTTATTGTGAAGTGGAAACGTCTAGGAGCAACATTGGCTCAGCCATGAAGTGGTAGGCCACACAAGCTCACAGAATTGGACCACTGATTGCTGAAGCATGTAGCTCGTAAAAATCATATTTTCTCGGTTGCAAAACTCACTACCAAGTTCCAAACTGCCTCTGGAAGCAATATTAGCACAAAAATTGTTTGTCGGGAGCTTCCTGAGATGGGTTTCCATGGCCGAGCAGCCACACACAAGCTTAAGATCACCAAGCACAACGCCAAGCTTCGGCTGGAGGGGTGTAAAGCTCGCCGCCATTGGACTCTGGAGCAGTGGAAACACATTCTCTGGAGTGATGAATTACACTTCACCATCTGGCAGTCTGAATTAAGAATCTGGGTTTGGCGGATGCCAGGAGAATGCTACCTGCCCCAATACATAGTGCCAACTGTAAAGTTTGGTGGAGGAGGAATAATGGTCTGGAGTGGTTCTTCATGGTTCAGGCAAGGCCCCTTAGTTCCAGTGAAGGGACATCTTAACGCTACAACATACAATGACATTCTATACGATTCTGTGATTACAACTTTGTGTCAACAGTTTGGGAAAAGCTATTTTCTGTTTCAACATGACAATGCCCCTGTGCACAAAGCGAGGTCCATATAGAAAAGGTTTGTCAGGATCGGTGTGGAAGAACTTGACTGGCCTGCACAGAGCTCTGATCTCAACCCCATCAAACACCTTTGTGACGAATTGGAACACCGACTGCGAGCCAGGCATAATCACCCAACATCAGTACCCAACCTCACAAATGCTCTTGTGGCTGAATGGAAGCAAGTCTCTGCAGCAATGTTCCAAACTCTAGGGGCAAGCTTTCCCAGAAAAGTGGAGGCTGTAATAGCAGCATAGGGGGGACCAACTCCATATTGATGCCCATGATTTTGGAGTGAGATGTACAACGAGCAGGTGTCCACATACATTTGTCTACGTAGTGAATGTGATATATTTCAATATATTTCTCTTCAGTCAAGGAGCATCAAGGCAAAAATACTTTATCCTGAGAAATATTGATATGTGATATGCCAATATATTATGTAGTTCTGTTAGAATTGTAATTTTCTTTCCCTTTTTCTGCAGAAAATAAAGCACCTTCTCCCCAAATAGTGACCTCTGCCCTGTCTAAAAAGGAGCTCATGTGTTTCTGGGACAACCCCTTCCAGATGAGTGGTGGCTGGGGAGGGGGCAAGAAAAGGGACAAAATGCACTAGTAACAACACATTTGTTAATCATAACAAGAAATGTGTTTAAGCTGCATTCACCGTATGTCTAAAACATTAACCAGGACAAAAATAATTCTGTTTGCAGTAACTTTTTGACAGTCACTTACAGTATATGCATGTGTTGACATTTCATTGTGACGTGAAATGTTTAACTTTCCTCCCCCCAAAAGTTCAGATGTTATTTGTCTGCTACGCAAAAATTCCTTATAGCTTCCTTTCCACTCTCAGCTTGGGATCCGTGGGTCCTCTGAAAATTCATTAAAAGCAATGGGAGAAAAATTAGCCCAAATATCTGCAGGCGTTTTCATTCTGGTCATTGTGCTCGGATATCACTGCCTTAATGCGACCACAGCCAACACCGGAACATATGGAGCAAAGTCCCAAAACGTTCAGCAAATGACACGGGTAATATGCAGATGATGGTCAGAATTAAGAAACAGAACTCCTCTGTTCCAATTGTTAGGATGTGTGTGTGTGTGTGTGTGTGTGTGTGTGTGTGTGTGTGTGTGTGTGTGTGTGTGTGTGTGTGTGTGTGTGTGTGTGTGTGTGTGTGTGTGTGTGTGTGTGTGTGTGTGTGTGTGTATGTATGTTGTTGTTTTTTCTGACAAACTATCATGACTGGTCTTTGCTGTGGTATAGTACCCTTTTGGTAAAATAAAATTGAGAATGACAAGGCATTTCATCTTAGATGCTGCATATTGTATCTAAGAAAACATGTATTTACTTCAGATGACGAAGTGGCCCTTTTACTCCGCTGTTAATAATAATAATCAAGATAAATAAATGTGATATTCTAAAATAATGATTCAATTCAAGTTTGTTTATTTGATCTAATATAGATTTATATATATATATATATAGTACATACACAGTAGTCTGCAGATTGGACTAAATCTGAAGCTACATTGCAGACTCATGTTTCAGAGATGTTGCCACACAGCATGTCAGAAACAGACGCAGCTTTGAGTAGAGCGCAAACATTGATGTTAGAATTAGAATGTTGTTTTCTTTATTACCAGTTGCAGATTACAATAGTTATTGTTCAGTGTATTTGGATTCCAGAATCCCTCCTACAGACACTGCCCTACCGGAGTGGCTAACTTCAGGGTTGAACGTTTCTCGCTGGTGTTTTGGCTGGAAATGATAAATTAATGCATGTGAAAACAAATAGATGGAGCTGGAGAGAAGAGGTGATTGGCTCTCTGGCAGGAAATGCATGTCCCTCTATTTAGTGTATTTTCTCCTCCCTTCACTTTCATATTTCTCTCTCTGCTCTCTGGTGGTGTTGACTGTAATTGAGCCGATCTGAAGTTTTGTCTACAAACATGACTAGTGCCAGTGGTCCTGCCCAGCCCATTACGACTGTTAGGATTTGTAACCCAAGCGCACGGTTCTCCTTCGGGGGAAGATTGAACTCCTGTCCCCCTTCGGGAGGAGCCTGGAGCTTTTACATTGAGATGATTTTCTCTTCTGGCCCATAGCACGGTCAGTGTTATCAGCCAATATTTGGGATTGGTGAGGATTCTATAGTTTACCCCGTCCACCATATAGTATCGCCTTGCTTAATCTCCCATATGTTTATTATTGTTTGTCTTGAATTAGGATTTTACAACATCATCCCATGCAGGTCACATATTTGCAGGCCCACTCATTTGAAGAACTTTGGATAATGCTCAGTATGTCAACCAGTGGCGGTTCGTGCCGTTCAAGATGAGAGAGGATGATTTTTTTTTAAATGATGAGCATGACCTTATTTCTATTACAGCTTATTGGATGACTGTCATTCATTTTCCGTTCACCCAGCTCAATGTAACATCATTAGGTTTAGGCTACTACATGATACTCTAATTCTCCCTGTACCGATCATGAGTTTGCTACAACCTAGAAAATTAAACTTTACAACGCAGGTGTACAGGTCGAGATATTTTTGTTGTTGTAATCAAGGTGGCAGACAGTGACTCATTCAGTACCACCTTACACACTCTTGCCTGCATCTAGCTGATCTAGGGAGTAATCATTTGTCCAACAGTTTCTATTGGACAAATTAAGGTATGTTTATCCCTGTTTTGTTCCATTTGCTTCCATTTAAGAATTTTTTTCAACAGAATCGGTGGAATGAATACAGCCCTTATCACACACAAACACAGTTCACTTTCAGAGCAGCCACATGCAAATAGCATTATCACTTTGCTTGCTGTAATTCCTTCTCACATTTATGCACTATCCTCCTCTCTCACCTTTTCCCTTCGCTTGTGGACTTCAGTGAACAACACATCAGATGTATGTGACCAGGCAAAAAAAACTTTCCCAGCCAAACCGTCATATCATAACCTTTAACCGCTACACACAGCATACATTGTTGTCCCCATATTATCTAACATCATGGTCAACATAGCTAATAGAACTAACGTATTAGTAAATCCGCTACAGTCTTGCAGTACAGTCTACAGTAAGCAAGCAGTTTAGCAGTTACACCAAAAGCTTACTATGACTTGGAAGAGTTCCAGAGTTGGATAGCCATATATCCAGCTAGCTAACATAGCATCACTTTCTGTTTGAGTAGGCTAAAGTACCTAGCTAGCTAAGTAAGTGAAAATTAAAGTGAAAAAAATACTACTATATATAGCTAGCTCTCGATCTCTCTCCCGCTCTCTCTTGCTTCTACTTCATTTTTGAAGACAAGTATTTGTTCAAAACTGTTCAACTATTGTATTTCTCTCTCTTTTAGTCAACTACTCACCACATGCTTTGCAATGCAGTGCTAGCTAGCTGTAGCTTATGCTTTCAGTACTAGATTCATTCTCTGATCCTTTGATTGGGTGGACAAAATGTTAGGTCTGAAAGGTAGGAGGACGTCCTCTGGAAGTTGTCATAATTACTGTGTAAATCCATGGAAGAGTGTAAGAACCATGAGACTCTTAGGTTTTGTATTAAAGTCAATGTATCCAGAGGAGCACAGAAATAAGTCGTCCTCCAGCTACACCATGGTGCTACCCTACAGAGTGTTGTTAAGGCTACTGTAAACCATTGCCATACAGTGTGTTTTATGTGAATATATTTAGTATAGTTTTATCTAAAAATAACTTTTTTTAATCTCCCCCCCCCATGGTCCTCCTCTTCCTCCTCTGAGGAACCTCCACTCATGTACACACTTAAATTCAGTACCACATGTGTTAGGATTTGGGATTGGATGTGTCTCTACCAATTGGTTTCTCTTCCATTTATTATCGTTAACAGGATTTAAAAATCTGACTGTACACTGTCTTTCATTATACGGCAGTAGAAGAATTCACTCCCCAACTTAACCCCTGTAATTCACACAATGTATTCAAGACTGTATCTGTTTGTTTGCCTAATAGATTACATTAGGCTATACATAATCACTCTGAACTCACGTTTGTGGTGAAATAAGTGTGCTTGCTGTATATTAGTCATGTAGACAGGAATATTAGAGGGTTTGGCAGTGAGAGAGAGAGAAGAAATCACAATGTTAATCTGTCTGTGGTGAGGTGACCCAAACAGTGTAATAGAATACAGGAGGAGGTCTGAAGAGGAGCCCTGTGTCAAAGTGTTGTTAGTTCTTTAGTCTGTCTAGACAGAGTACATACTGTAGAAGCCAAAAAGGGTTGTGTTTAGACAGACCAACTAGTGGGGAAGATATCAGAATTGGGCTGCCTGTCTAAATGCAGCCATACTGGACTCTGCCTGATCAGGGTTGTGATATATCATGCTTGAGTCTAACCTTGAGTTGAGTGGTCAACTTGAATTGTAGCATGAATGGTCAACTTCATAAATATAATCACAAATGTAGGTTAGTCTCTTACTATGTTTCTCCAGTATTTCAGTTTTTGAGCACTAGGAATTTATAGATTTCAATTTTGCTTATGGTTTTCCCACTCACGGTTAGTAGTATAGCCATCTGACTTAAATATGGGTTCATCTTGGCCAGCTCTACTAGTGGTTTATTATCATTTTAAATAGACTAGTAACCATAGAATCCGTCCCAGATGACATTTTACACTGACTCTGTGCCTGGGTTTTGGAGGCATGCCTGTCAAGTGAGCATGCAAAACAAAAGACAAACAAACGAAAAGTAAACAAACAATGAGCATAAATCAGTTGCTCTAACATTTTGTAACCATTTGGAGGGAGGTTTATATGGCGAATCATAGGCAGGCTGCAACAAAAATGAATAACTGTTAAATTAAACTTTGTTTGCTTTGAGAGTAGCCTTCAATATTTCTAAGAATTGAACGTGACTGATAAAAACGGACACTAAATCAGAGCTGACACTGTGGCTTTACCTAGCTCGAGCCTTACATAACGCGCTACTTCCAAGTATATGTATTATTTAGACCTAGGCTAAACAAGGCTGCTTTAGTGATCACTCGTTGGTCTGAAAAAAAACTTTTTACTCGTTTCGGTTGTTAATTTCTACCATAATGATATTCAGATTATAATTTATAAATTATTGCGCTTGAAAGTCGTTTTCTTCTAAGCAACAGTCTCAAAAAGCAGACATATATATATTTTTAAATACCAACTTTTTAAAATTCACTTAAAAACATATCATTATTAGACACCATTTCAAACCCTACTTTATGGCAAACCCGCCGCAATTACAACCAACATCCTATCCACTTTCAAGAACTTGCCGCTCATGTCAGTCCACCGCCCATCTCAGTCCACCGCCCACCAACAGGCCAAACTGCCGCAACCTTTTGGAATTTTCTCCTCAGCATGAGGCGGCATGGCGAGGTCACATTAGCAGCCCAATAAGACATCCCCCTGCACTCATATTTTTTTTCCTCGAGTGTCACGGTCCAACCCCAGGTATAATCATTGACCCGATAGCAAACCACAGCTAAGTATTGTCTGCATGGCAGTTGGAATTGGCCCACCGTATGGAAGGAGGAGGGTAGAAGATAGTTCGGTTCGTGTCAATGTACTTCTTGTCATAAGGAGTACATTGGGGCGTGTTTTCCTCTTATTTATTTACTGTTTATTGCAGACTTTTCCTCTTCAATGTAGCCCTATTACATTTATCTTCAACACATCTTTAATTCATTTAAAGGTTATGAATAGCCTAATTTTACGCCTTTCTCGATTTTTGCATTGAACTCATATCACCCGAAATTGCTAGGCTTTGTGAAAGAATATATAGTGAAAAGGAAACACACAAGTTTACGCAATTACGCACAACATGATAATGCAGTGGTGATGGCTAATACATTTGTCCACACAATTGTTTCTCCCTGCCATATAAATTCACTCGTGTGGTTGTTCTCAAAACCATACCACGAATGCATTATTAACTGTTTAATAGGTAAATGTATAATATCTGGCCATTCTGACATCATGTCTTTCGTTATGTAGGTTTGGTCTGCTATATTGAACGGGGCATTGCATTCATTGCTTGTAAAAGAATATGCCGGCCACATGGTTTAGTGTGAGTTGCAGTGAGTACTGTATATTGCTCCTATTGGAAGTTCCAGGGACACTCACTAAATCCGATTAACAGTGCGGAACATTGAGAGATATAAACATGACACACAGATTCCATTGACATGTCCATGTCATCACTGTAAACGTCTGTATTCGTTTCCCAAAAGTTAAAAATACGTTTTCCAAAGTGTCCTGTTGTGATAAAATTCCCACTTCACAAACATGCAGAACTATTAGCTAGGAAATACTGGAAGGCAAGCACCATTGAGGCACACCCAAACTTTAGCTATTACTAAATAGCCTGTTTTTGGTAAAAACTAAAATGCAAAACCCATATGATGCATTTGTCTAAATGCATTGCGAATTTTAAGCACCCGAGCGCCTTATAATACGTATCATTCCATAATGATTCCTGCATTATGAACTTTCTTTGATCCCCTGTTAAAAACTGGCACATTATAGATTCAATTTGATAATAAGACATTCAACTACAATGGCTCGCGCTGACAGTGTACTAATCCATGCATGCTTCGGGTGTCATAGATTTAGAACATATCTGTATTGCAATATGGGCAATAGGCCCATATTAAACCTAAACCAAACAATACATGTTACTGAATTTTTAAAAACCTTACATAGCCTAATCAGAATATTTTTTTGCTGTGTTAATGCATTCAAATGTGCTGAAACGTAACAACGAAAATGCCAAACGAGGGAAACGGTTATAATTATTATTATTATCAATAACAACAACAATAATAATAACAATAATGCAGATGATGATGATTATTAGTATATATGCTACTGTAGAGCAAAGGAATTAGCACAATTTTGCACACAGTGGAGAACTGTCTTTCAAAGCACACACATAAATCCGTCTTAATTGCTATGCCTATAATTTATCTAAAAAGCCACCAACACTTTGTATTGGCCTAGAATTAATCATTTTAGAGAACGTATTGCATTTAAAAGCATCATTTTGAAGTCCAAAAAGTTGTAGATGTTTTAAATATCTCCATAAGTCGTTATACTGTGGATTTATATTTTCCTAAATATATTGCCATGAAAGTAGTTCTTCCGATTATTACAGCAATAGGCCGATTTCAACCAGAAACTTGAATTGCCAAGTGAGTGTAGAAGACAATCTTCCGTTTAAATTAGCCATGCACTCTTACAAATTGTATTTGCAGTCTCAATTTGCAGTAGGCTAGATAAATCACTAGGTTACCTCTCTTTATTTGGGGTATCTAAACGTGTTGTAAATTACATTCAATGTCATTGTTTGATTTTAGATCCTTTCTAGGGTCGAGAATCCCTTAATGTGTGTCTGGTTTGGATTGTGGGAGGAGTTATAATTAACTGCTCCATATTCAAATGTAGGGAGGCTTCTTCAATGAACCCCCTCTCCCTCCCTCTCCCTTTATAAAGGGACCATAGCTAGTGCCTTTAAGACTAGACAAACTAACGGCTTTGGCGAATTATTGTCTTACCAGGGTAACCTATATAGATGCTCCATTTTGTCGAACGTCAACAGAAATTCTATTTGGTCAGTTGACAAGATTAATTTGAGCGACGGGATCTGAGGAAGAAGAAGATGATGATGGAATACGTGAACGATAAATTCGCATTGAAGTGTCAAGCGATTAAGAGCAGCGACTATTACATGGGTTCTGGCAGCGGGTTGGACCAAGTTATGGAGAGTTTGGACAGTGTACAGTACTACAGCAAAACCTCGCCCAAGTGTGTGCAGGCTTTCGGGCTACAGACCACCGAGCACAACACGCGAATGGAGCGGTCCTCACCGTGTGGAGAACAAAACGGTTAGTTACTGGCCCCTTTTCACTGTGCGTGCGTAAAGCGTTACCAAATATATTTTTCAACTGCCGGAGAAATGTGTAAGCTTGGATGTGTTATTGATGAGATTTGTAAGGCTATACCTGCAAGCTAAAAGCGTTACCCAAATGTTATTGAAGCAAATATGTATTAGGTTATTTTACGCATGTTATTTTAGCATCCAAATAGTACTGTGCCTGTGAAGCGAAAAGTATGTGCCATATCTCAAACAAGTAATTTTTTTATGTGTTATGTCATTCTTAGTGCTGTCCAAAAAAACTGTTTGAATGCCAGAAAGCTATTGGATTGAGGCAATTCAGTTTTTTATATATCTTTATATTAGGAATACCTTGAAAGAGCAATGGGCAGCTGTGGTCATATTTTAAATGTCATAAAATTATGAATATCCTAGAAAGTGTGGTTTTGAAAATTTGTGTTTCTGGCTTTGTCAATAATAATATTAATAATATCAACCGTCATCAAAACTGAAATGCTAACGTGCAAATGTGTTTACATTAACTGCTTATGGTTAGAGAACAAATGGGCTTATACAACATCTCTTACATTAAATAGACTTGTCAATATTCTTTATAGGCCTGTTGTGCAAAGATGACCTTATAATGTAGCATCTGGCAGCCAGCATATATACCAGTATTGTTGCAAGATTGAAAGATTCTGCTAACGTGTGATTGGGCCTATAAAAGGAAAATAAAACATTTTTAAAGTAGCCGAATTTATGAATAGCCCTGTTATCTAAAATAACACTATTTTAAACTATGTTTTAGTTGATGTATTTACACTAATCAATTATAGAAACATTGATGTATCATATTAATAATAATACTTTTTATTTCTTTCCTATAGCGAATTATGGTGTCCCCAAAACTGAAGAAGATACCTTGCACGTGGACCTCGGTAGGTCGATAGTCAACTGTTGCAATCTGAGGGACTCGCCGGTAATGGCAGGTCAGGAGAAAACGGATTTGTACGAAATCAGTGACAAGTGTGACAGTAACGTATCGAGCAGTAAGAAGAGGCGGCACAGGACGACGTTCACGAGCGCACAGCTGGAGGAGTTGGAGAAGGTGTTTCAGAAAACTCATTACCCAGATGTTTATGTGAGAGAACAGCTGGCGATGAGAACGGAGCTAACCGAGGCCAGAGTGCAGGTAGGTCTACTTCTCTCTCACTTTCATTCAGTTAATCTCTAGACCAGGGGTTCCAAAACCTTTCCATAGCATTGGGGAACATCCTGCGCCCACCCCTGCGCACGCGCCAGGTCTATTTCTATGGGCACAAGCACTGTTCATGACACAAACTGTTCACACCCTTCTTGTTGTTGGAGATTTAAAGCTTATTTCTAAACATTTTGTCATGAGGTGCAAAGAAAATGTTGCCGTTTTAAAGTTAATTTAATTGCAATTTTATATATTTTGCAATGTCTAATGTGTATTCATGTGATATTTGAGAGACTAAAAAATGACAACAATAACTATAGGCTAAAAAAACGAAATAAAAGCGTTAACTGACATCAGCTAGTTGATCTGGACATTTCTGACAAGTTATAAAAAGCTATCTAAGGTATAAAATGACTAACATGACAAGAGGTACTGGTGATGCACTACCCAATTTGGAAATTGCACCTCCTGCATTCTACTATTACAACTTTCAAAAGTACATTTAAATGCGGACTGAATTCCTATTTAAGAAAAAATAGTAATACATGATATACTGTGAATCACAAATGTACGCACGTTATTTAAAATGGATTGTATCTGAGTGCTCAGGTAATTATTAGGCCTGTGTCACCAAATATTGTCTACAGACAATATCATGCCGAAAAATAAGGGTAGCCTACACCACGTTGCCAAATTAGCCTAGGCTATAGCCTAAGCCTATAGGCCCATATGCTCAGTTCTGTTTAGGAAAAGTTTGATTATATTTCTCTATTTCTCCCTCTAGGTGTGGTTTCAAAACAGAAGAGCCAAGTGGAGAAAAAGAGAACGTTATGGGCAGATTCAACAGGCAAAAAGTCATTTTGCAGCGACATATGACATATCAGTGTTGCCAAGGACGGATAGCTACTCACAAGCAAGTTTGCGCTTTTACCAGAGACACGGTTTAATTACCACTTTTGAATACTTTTTGCTAGGCTAATTGAACTTCTCTATCATATGGAATTAATCATTTGATTTTGGTGTAATACTTGGTAATTGTTTAAAATAATTAGAGCCCATCATGCGTATTTAGCCACACTAACTTTTCCTTTGTATTTTCAAGTGTAGCCTAGGTAGGTTAGTAGCCTACACATTTAGTGTATTAAATCAAATGATAATGCTCTTGCTTGCCACCGCAACTTGATATATTGAGCATCCTTGACATAGGCCTATGTTAAACCATATTTTAGATAAGACTTTGAAAGTTGATTTAGAATGTATCTCGGCAAACCATTGCAATTAATGGCATCTCTGAAAATGATTTATCCAGTCAATGGGTGGAGGCTAGTTTAGGCGTTCGGGCTTTTAAAAGGGTAATCACTGATTGCTACATTCATTTTTGGTATATCATATTGTGATATATATATATATATATATATATATATATATATATATATATATATATATATATATATATACACATATATACCCATTGATTCTTAAATAATTCTTAAATAATATAACTTATAAATGCCTCATGAGCTTAGTTCAATTGTCTTACCTCATCAGAACCGAAAATATAAGCTTGTCTTACACCTTTGTTTGTAAATTATGTAATTGTAAACAAACACTGTACATCCTAAAAACATGGTCAAGGGCAGTACTTGCATCCATATAGCTCAGTCCATGAATTTGAGAGCGGTTACATTTCTCCAGGCCCATCTCGCTATTTACCAAATCAGTGGCGGGGTAACGGCTTACTTATTGTTTGAACAAGAGATTGCTCCTTTAAAGCCAATATAAGACGTAAAGCCATAAGGGACTGCCAAAACGCATCCTTTTAATATCAGTTGTGAAGCAAATGGCAGTCATATCGGTCAAGGGGGAAACCCAAACCCGAGGCATAATCCTACAGTAATTTCAATTATGCATGAAAATACATGTAGGCTAAGGCATGTGATAGGCTATATCAGAAATTCTGTAATATAAATATTGTCAACCTAAAATATTGTCATATAATTATAAAAAACATTTATACAGGTTTTATAGCCTACCAATTTTCTGTAGTCTATATATAGCCTCTAAAATATATTTAAACAGACAATACATGTAAACATCTTGGTTTTCTTGGAAAGCTGTGAGTGCTACTATATGCATTTACAACTTGTCTAAGTCCTATCATCAACTGATTTCAACCAATGTATGGCTGCAGATTGAGTGTATCATTTGATTGGAATGTCTGCATATTGGCAGTTAATTTGAAAAATGAATAGAATCATTCCTCTAAAACTGTCTGCCTAGCTAACAGCTAGCTGTCTGCCTAGCTAGCTACAGTACAGATAAACACTTATCACAGCACTGGCAAACCATGATTGACCAACTCCCTGACTGGGCCTGGTTGCATAAAACACCTTAAGTATATTTTCCCCTTATCTTTTCCCTTAAAGTTTCCTTAACTTTAAGTCATTTGCACAAACATTTTTAAGGTACATTTCCCCCTTAAATAAAGTTAAGGGTGCCCATGAGGTCCCTTACCTGCTTCATTCAGTATGGGTATCAATGTAAACACCATTTTGTGGTGCTCTGGTTACAAAAGGAAAACATTAACCAGCTAGCTACATAGCTAAACAATGCAAGGTGCACAATATATGGCTACAAAGCTAGCTGGCTAGTTAGCTTGAGGTATTAGAAAGTCATATAAACAAGTTGGAGAAAAAACTATGTCAAGAAACGTGGTTTATTATCTCCTGAATCAATTTGGTTGTCCTTTTTGATTGTAGAAGTTCCATTTTGCTATCTCACAAAATGAAAGTGATCTCTTTGACTACTGTAGATGTTTAGTCAGTGAATCAGGCCATCTCCACGGTAACCAGATACTCCTTCTGCCATATGTGCCTTTAAACTACCATAAAACCCCTCAAATATGCCCTTACCTAAAGTATTTGTGAGGCTCTATACCATGCCCTTAAACAATTCCCTTAGGTAAGGGAAAATTATTCCTTCAGTCAAACCCTTAAGGGTAACATTTTATGCAACCGGGCCCTGATCTTTATCCCATCATAAGAAGGTTCATGCCCATTCTAGTGTTCTAATTTCTAATTCTATGGTACAGATGCTAAGTGGAGGATTGAAGCATGTCCATGTATCTTACTGTTTGATTTACGGCCATGACTCAATTCAGTTCAAAGTTGATGATTTATTCCTTGTAAATACTTTAGGGGGGAACATAAATTGCATTTTTGTGGGTTGGACATAGACATTTCTATGAAAAAGCAGAGTCTGGTTCTGTTTAAAAAATATTACGTTTGTTCCAAAAAATTTGACTATATTTACAGATCATTGAGGTCATATCTGATATGCTCTCTGATGTCATCTGTTTATGGAAATAATTTTGATTGTAACCAGTTGAAAATGAAATGAAATCCCCATGCAACGCTAAACAAACCGTCATTACATACGACCACCAAACCATAGCAAAATCTTCACCCCCACCACAATTAAGTTTCTAGATGCGTCTGTAAACCAACATTTGGCAGGGATGTTACAGTAGTTGCAAGGGAAAGGATGGGTGCAGATACTAATCTTCAAGATGTGATTTTTCCTAATGAATCAGGAATACAATTTCTGACGTCTGGTCTGGTAGCCTAGGCTATATACTGTAGGCTATTTTTCATTTATTTTACTAGGCAAGTCAGTTGAGAACAAATTCTTATATACAATGAAGGCATACCGGGGAAGAGTTAACAGGTTTAACTTCCTTGTTCAGGGGTAGAACGACAGATTTTTACCTTGTCAGCTACGAGGATTTGATCCAGCAACCTTTCAGTTACTGGCCCAACGCTCTAACCATTAGGTTACTGCCACCCCATCTGAAGTAGCCTGTTCTAAAGTTACACATTTGGATGAAATGGTATATCATATATTATCGTTGTCTAAAATGTAATGACTGATAAATCTAAAAAGATGACACTTTGTCAAAGAAAATTTCTCCTTAATAGAACTAATGAGAAGAAAATAGAAAACCTTTATAATACACACAATTGGATTATGAATATTCAAAACGTCAGGAGCAATTCATAATCAAGATCATTCAACTTTCCTGATAGAATAGAAAGGTCAATCAATAACCAGATAAATGACCTATCATTTCCCTTCCCAGATCCCCAACAACCTGTGGCCCAGCCCTGCTCCCAGTGGCTCAATGGTGTCCTCCTGCATGCTCCCCCGTGGATCTCCTCCCTGTGTAACCTCCTACTCCCACTCCCCCCGCTCCGCAGCCGACCACGGGTATGTGGGCTTCCCTAACCAGCAGAACCAGTTTGGACACGTCTCCATCAACAACTTTTTCACGGCTGACTCTCTCCTCACACCCTCACCCAACGGACACCCGTTCGAGGCCAAGCCTGAGTTCGAGAGACGCTCATCCAGCATCGCCGTGCTGCGGATGAAGGCCAAGGAACATGCGGCTAACATATCCTGGGCCATTTGATTGGGATTGTGAACTTTCTGTCCTCCCAAACGACTGACTCACAGCCACTCTAACTTTATCATTAATACTACGCACGATAATTATATCCCCAATGTTGTATGACTGACAGTGAACTGACTGTGACACCGGATTGATGGAAGAGGACTACCTTAAATTTAAAATGATGTAGGCCTAGATGCTGATCGCTGACTAGCCATCTGCTGGAGAGACATGCCCCAACAAACTGTGACCCTTTTGGTCAAAGTTGAGAGGACAGAGATGATGAACTGAAAGGTTATTAAAGGTCGCCTCATCAAGGTCGAGCTGTGAGTGCATATCAGTTTAATCCACACAGGCGACACTTACTTTCAGGTTAACAACCGATGTGAAAGAGTAATGGAAACGCTCCCCTAAGTGGGCCCTTTTTGCCAATTATTATTCATAATGGGGCACAATGTGTTGCTGAAAACGTGGTTGTCTATGGCTTTTACACTCAACTTCAGTTTATTCTACTGTAGGACTTACAGTACAAGTGTTGAGGTGTTTATATTGTCATTCCCTGTGCTTTCTAATTACATTGCCCCATGCAGCTCTGGACATACAGAGGACCTGAACAGAAATGAAATGGACTGACACACTAACATGTCTGTGTGCTTTGCAGCAAAGCTATTTAACCCCCATTGGCTCTGTTTGTGTTATATGGCACCAGCACAGGAAGCAGTTGGTATTTTTGTAATAAGGTAATAAAAACACATGTTGTGACATCTTTTTTGATAGTATATTTTTTCTTTTATTGTATTTCCCTCGCTCATTATAGACTCGGGATGGCGATCCGGGTCGGCAGTACAGGGATGTAAGCAAAGTGTTAGGCAACACCACAATAGTGTGAGTGACGTATTAAAAAGTATAGTGTAATATGCACAATCTACATGGAAATAATAATAAACAACAACCTTTCATTTAGTGCATCTCTTCAGATACTCTACAGATCATTGATATATTATCATCAGACTTAAACCCCTCTCTCCCTCCTAGAGTCACACACATTATATGCTGTAGCCCACATGGATACTGAACAGTGATCTCAGAGAGAGAGAGAGCAGCACAACGCGCATAGAACAGCATGCCTTTGTACTCTTCTAAAAGGGGATTGCAACCCGTTGTGCTGCTCTCTCTCTCTGAGATCTCTGCCTATTCATCTCATTGTGGAAAACTTGTCCATATTAATGGCATGCTTGATTCAATTACAATTACCGTAAGTTGTGTCAGATGCTTTGATATGGTACTGCCTTTGTTTTCCTAGGGCACTACTTCACTTCCTGGCTATTGCCAATCAAAACTATGTATCAGAGTATTTTACTGTATCTACAACATACCAAAACAAGGGTCCTTTATTGAGAAGTTTAAGGCTTGAAACAAGACCTGGAAAATTATAGTGGTCAGCCTGACATATGCTTTGAGGTCTTGGCTTTCAGAAAGCAGATCTTTTGGACTGAGTCAGAGCACATTGGGTCAATTGCAACGCATGTCACTACAAGAATGATGTCATTTTCTTGGCTTCGGATTTTCTCTACTTTTAATTCAACTCAAACTCTTAACTTACTAAAATTCATATATTCATCTAGCCTGCTCAGTAGACTTCCAATAGACCATATACCGCATAGGATAAGCTAATGATTGACATTAATATGCTTCCTTCCAAAGGATGGAGGAGGCAAGTTAATAATAGACCAACGTCTACGGGGCTGTGCTTTGGCAAAGTGGGTGGGGTTATATGCTTCCTGTTTGGCCCTGTCCGGGGGTGTCCTCGGATGGGGCCACAGTGTCTCCTGACCCCTCCTGTCTCAGCCTCCAGTAATTATGCTGCAGTAGTTTGTGTCGAGGGGCTAGGGTCAGTTTGTTATATCTGGAGTACTTCTCCTGTCCTGTTCGGTGTCCTGTGTGAATCTAAGTGTGCGTTCTCTAATTCTCTCCTTCTCTCTTTCTTTCTCTCTCTCGGAGGACCTGAGCCCTAGGACCATGCCCCAGGACTACCTGACATGATGACTCCTTGCTGTCCCCAGTCCACCTGGCCGTGCTGCTGCTCCAGTTTCAACTGTTCTGCCTTATTATTATTTGACCATGCTGGTCATTTATGAACATTTGAACATCTTGGCCATGTTCTGTTATAATCTCAACCCGGCACAGCCAGAAGAGGACTGGCCACCCCACATATGCTCTCTCTAATTCTCTCTTTCTTTCTCTCTCTCGGAGGACCTGAGCCCTAGGACCATGCCCCAGGACTACCTGACATGATGACTCCTTGCTGTCCCCAGTCCACCTGGCCGTGCTGCTGCTCCAGTTTCAACTGTTCTGCCTTATTATTATACGACCATGCTGGTCATTTATGAACATTTGAACATCTTGGCCATGTTCTGTTATAATCGCCTGGTTCCTCTCTAGGTTTCTTCCTAGGTTTTGGCCTTTCTAGGGAGTTTTTCCTAGCCACCGTGCTTCTACACTTGCATTGCTTGCTGTTTGGGGTTTTAGGCTGGGTTTCTGTACAGCACTTTGAGATATCAGCTGATGTACGAAGGGCTACATAAATAAATTTGATTTGATTTGATTTGATTTACTACCCCCATACAGATAGTATGTCCAAATACCCAGACTAGTGTACTAAATAGAATGCGAAAGAAGAACATTTTGTATTATGTGAAATTTCAAAAATAGTACCCCCGAACCCGTCATCTAATGCACGATTGTGTTGACCTTACGTCAACCTCTTCATAACGGTGGTCTGCAAACCAACATTAAAGGTGCATGCCCCCACCAACTGTGCTGGAGTGTGTGGTTAATTTTAAATCTAACCTTTATGTAACTAGGCAACAAAGTTATGAACAAATTCTTATTTACGGCCTACATCAAATGACGCTGGGCCAATTGTGCGCCACCCTAAGGGACTCCTAATCACTGCCGGATGTGATGCAGCCTGGATTTGAACCAGGGAATGCAGTGACACCTCTTGCACTGAGATGCAGTGTCTTAGACTACTCCTCCACCTCAAGGTTTGCAACATTTCTAAATCCTCCTACCTAACTCAGTACTTCTGAGAAAATAACAAAGAGCCCAACTAACTTCTACTAGGCCCTCCCCACCCCCCAAATCCCTTCCAACCCCCCCACCCCAACCTCGCCCAACCTCAATGACCCTACACTTCAATCTTTCCCCCTCTTCAACATGCTTACAACAATATAATAACACATGCTAAACAATTTCATCGACCATACACACTAGACAGAAACTATTCACATGCTTGCCAACCAGATGACGAGTTCAATGTATAATGTCCTAAGCGCAATCGAGCAAACACCACCTCTTCCTTCCTAATCTGATCTTTGAATCTTGGTCCACAAACCTTTCTTTGGAGGGCATACAAATGCCGGCCCTTGGGATCAGAGTCTCATCTCTTCTGCCATACATGTATCAAAATGGCTCTGATCTTACATTTGGCCTCGGCTCTACCCAGTGGAACATTAATATCAATTATATCTTGTTTCAATCCTCTTTTGACTAATTGGTCTACAATGAAATACCCTTCCACACCCAAATGTGTTGGGACCCAGCAGAATCTCACTACTACACCCATTCTCTCAATTCTCCATTCTAACATTAATACCTCCAATAGTAGGTCCATCCTATTAGATTTACCAGATAATAACCTATTCAATAGAGACAGAGAATCTGAGCATACTATAATGCTAACAGGTTGTACATCCTCCACCCACTGGAGGGCAACTATTAACGCCAACAGTTCAACTGAGTATACTGACAGTTCATCTGTTAGTCTTCTACATATCAAATTCAGGAACGTAAACGCCTACCATAACTATTGCGTTATAGTCTCCTGCATTGTTTTAACATTTATACAAACTTCAGAGTGTTTTCATTCCAATTGTACCAATTATATGCATATCCCGGCATCAGGGCCTGAGCAACAGGCAGTTTACTTTGGGCACACCAGTCGGGCGGAAAATGAAAAAAAAAGGACCTGTCACATAGAGTAGGCCAGAAGGCTAAACTGAAAAACCTAACTACCAAATAAAAAGATGGCGGAGCCGCAAAAGTTCTTCTGTGCAAAGGTGTTTATTTACATAGTGAATCAGGAAGAAAAACAGTACTGCCATCCAAAGTATCCATTATGGGACAGCTCAAAACAATGCTGCCGCATCAACAGCTAAATCCAAAATGGCTCCCTCCTTGAACTGAAAGAGAGGCTCCTTTTGTAGGGGAAACACTCCCATTAGAACATACCCAGCACTAATTAATTAAGCAATTACCTTAATTTTCCACTCAGGTAAACAATGAATTATATACATTACAGCATGTTTTTCATGATACAATATATCATTTACAAAATCACATCACTACTGACATGGTGTCTTTCAATATGCCCATTTACATGAACGAGCCATTCGGGACAGGCACTACAAAGTCAGTCCGATTACCATAGCTCTGGGTCCTTATCCCAGCATACCTGGAAGCTACAGAGATGAAGAGAGAGGAACAGAACCAAACAAACAACACGTTCATCCATAACATTGATAAGTATAATAAACGTTACTTAAATTAAACATGAACACTTGTCTGTATATTCTTTATACCATAAACTGTTACTGATGGAAGGTAAGAGTAACGTGTGAAATGTATGTACTAAGATAGAGAAGTTAACTTGTGTGTCGACCCACATTGTTAGCGTAGCTGATAACGGAGCAGGGAGGTGCGATGAATGTGTGTGTGTGTGTGTGTGTGTTAGTGTACTAAACGCTGCCCACGGCCAGTGACGGACTTCTCTGTCACATGACCCTAGCCTGAAGAAGTTAGTCACTGTTCCATAAGCTATACACTTGTAATCAATTGTCCTGATCAGAGCTCTGTAAATATACTGTCCCAGTCAAATGTTTGCCAAAAATGCCAAGAGTGTGCAAAGCTGTCATCAAGGCAAAGGGTGGCTACTTTGAAGAATCTAAAATCTAAAATATATTTGGATTTCTTTTAACACTTTTTTTGGTTACTACATGCTTCCATATGTGTTATGTCATAGTTTTGATGTCTACACTATTATTCTACAATGTATAAAATAGCAACAATAAAAACCGTGGAATGAGTAGGTGTGTCCAAGCTTTTGACTTGTACTGTACATCAGCGATTGTCTGTCATCACCCAATACATAACCAGAGACCGAGCGCATAAGACTCACCACCTTCTTAAACTTTTTGTTTCAACATTTATGATATGATCTTTCCGTGTACAGTACCAGTCAAAAATTTGGACACACCTACTCAATTTCAATTAACAGGTGTGACTAGTTAAAAGTTAATTTGTGACTTTGCTCTGTTCATCTTTGCTCCGATCTTGTTAAGTCTCCTAGTCCCTGCTGCTGAGAAATATCCCGACAGCATGATCTTCCATTTAACAATGATGGAGGCCACTATGTTCTTGGGAACCTTCAATGCCACGGACACTTTTTGGTACTTTTCCCCAGATCTGTGCCTCGACACGATCCTGTCTCTGAGCTTTACGGACAATTCCTTTGACCTCATGGCTTGGTTTTTGCTCTGACATGTACTGTCAACTGTTGGACCTTATATAGACCGTTGTGTGTCTTTCCAAATCATGTCCAATCAATTAACCTTAACACAGGTGGACTCCAATCAAGTTGTAGAAACATCTCAAGGATGACCAATGTTAACAGGATGCACCTGAGCTCAATTTTGAGTCTCATAGCAAAGGGTCTGAATAGTTAAGTAAATAAGGTATCTGTTTTTTATTTTTAATACATTTAAAAAATGTCTAAAAATCTGTTTTTGCTTTGTCATTATGGGGTATTTTGTGTAGATTGATGAGGGAAAAAATTGTGTAATCCATTTTAGAATAAGGCTGTAACATAGCAAAATGTGGAAAAGTCAAGGGGTCTGAATACATTCTAAATGCAATGTATGTGAGTGTATACTGTCAAAATCAGAATGGCCATCAGTTGCCTCCCTAGGGAACTCATGACACACCCCCTATCCCCCCAACAGTATCAGCCCACATCCCTCTCACTCGCAGCTTGTTGACCCAGAGACAGATGATGACAGATGATGCAGCCCAGCCTGCACATATGAGTGTGTGTGTGTTTTGTGTGTCGGGTGGAGTCCTCCCAGCCTCATTCCATGCATCGCTCCCTGCTCCTGCAGACCAGATCCATCTGCAGCTCCAATGGGTTTGATCCCGCTAGGTTAACCTCAGCCATTAATAAGAGCGTCCCTTTATCATTTCCTATTTCTGTCTTGCGGGGGAGGTGGGGGAGGGAGGACTGGGGGGAAGGAGAGGACTGAGGGTGGAGGTGGGGAAGGGGAAGGGAGGACTAAGGGGGAGGTGGGAGAGAGTGATGGTTGAGTTGTCAACAGGAAGACATCGCTACATCAAACAGAGTTAGCTTGAGAAATATGGTGGTCACAATTTCCAGAGCAGAACTCTATAGATGAGTTTTTGCTATTTTTGATTGACATTTAAGGACACATGTGGACAATATCTATTTAATGTCTTTGCTGTAAATTAAAGAGCCACTGCACACGTCTTGGAGGTGTTTCCTGAATTGCTTTTGGTTACTGATGTTTGTCCCCCATGAAACACAGTAGACACCGAAGCCTATTTCACTTCCTCAAAATCCCCAGAATTCTGTAATTAATCTGTAATTAATGATGATGTTTCAGTTGCGCAATTGTACATCTAACTAAGGTGTTTGGTGCAGTATTTCTCAAGTAAAAAAAATTGCAACGTGGTGTTTTATGATAACAAAACTAAGCTGCTGGGCAGGTCTGTCTCACTGTCTATGCTATTGGATAGAGAGCAATCACTGCAGCTGTTCACCCCAGTTAAAACAATTTATGGAAGTATACAGTGTATGGAGACTGTTTAATGCAAAAAATTCTAACAAATGTTTCGTGAGCTTTCTTATATCTCTCAGATATAGGATGGACACTTCAGAACAAACTTCCCTTTGACATTTTTTGGGGGCTATCTTTTTTAATGTATTATTTATTTTGTTTTTTTACCCCTTTTTCTCTCCAATTTCATGGTATCCAATTAGTAGTAGTTACTGTCTTGTCTCATCGCTGCAACTCCGTATGGACTCGGGAGAGGCGAAGGTCGAAAGCCATGCGTCCTCCGAAACGCAACCCAACCAAGCCGCACTGCTTCTTGACACAACGCACATCCAACCCGGAAGCCAGCCAATGTGTCAGAGGAAACACTGTACACCTAGCGGCCAGGTTAGCATCCTGATTGCGCCCAAGCCAACCACAGAGTCGCTAATGTGCGATGAGACAAGGATATCCCTGCTGGCCAAACCCTCCCTAACCCCAGACGACGCTGGGCCAATTGTGCGTCTCCCCATGACCCTCCCGGTCACAGCCGGCTGCGGCAGAGCCTGGGCTCAAACCCAGAATCTCTGGTGGCACTGCGATGCAGCCTTAGACCACTGCGCCACCCGGGAGGTGAGCTTCTGTTCCATTTAGTGAATCTTTATTTAATGCATTTGTATGGGCTAATAGCAGTAAGGCCCCCAAAAAATGTTCAGCAAATAATTGTTTTATACTTCAAGAGGTCTAAAAAATTCTAAATCAAATATCTAAATGATCCTTGGTATGACCTTCTTAAAACAATTCAATATAGCTTGGTAGAACCACCCTCCCCCGGCTTAGACAGGGCTTAGACTCTGAGGGTATTTCATGTGTGTAGTTTCCTATAGCTGCAGCAGTTTTGCTTCAATGGATTTATTGTTTTCAAGAGCGCATCTTCACCTGATTCATACAACAGTCAGGTCAGTTAGCAGGAGTGAACCCCTCTCTCCTTACAAACTCCAGCTCACCCCTCTCTAGTGGTTGTTCTATGAGTTTTTCCTGACCACATGACCTGATTAGGCCCCTACTCAACTCCTCTATGACCACTTATCTTTGTAAGACACAACCAGCAACTGATCTCTTCAGATAATACCTCATTCTATGGCCAGATGTCATAGGATTGGAATAACATTAACCTGACATTGTGAGACATTCTAGACTACTTTTCCTTGACACAAATTAAAATGTAACTTTCCTATTCTGGAACCACTAACGACAAAACAAAACATGAAATTCCTGTTCATGTGTCATAACACCACAGTGTAGCCAATACGGCATTCTTATGTCAACGATGTCAAGGTCCCTTGACTTCAGTAAGTGTAGTCTTTTCCAGACCATTATAAGCCTCAAAACATCATCCTGTGAAGTCTTTGCAAAAAGATTCATGTCACAACATATGATGCTTATGTCAATTGGAAAAGATGAGAATCAACCGATTAATGACTAAGGCTATACAGTTCATTCAATGGGGGAAGATTAGCATCACAATATGGATTCCTATAGACATGACAGCCTCCTACTATCTCTCTTTCCTCCACCTATCCCCTCCAACTTACATTTAGCAGAAACTCATATCCAGAGTAACTTAGAGGAGCAATTAGTGTTGAGTGCCTTGCTCTAGGGCACATCGACATATATTTCACCTTGGGGATTCGAACCAACAACCTTTCGGTTACTTAACCGCTAGGCTACCTGCTAGCTCTTTCCCAACTCCACTCTCTCCCCCTTCCTTCTTTCCCTATATCCCCGTCCTCTCATAGCCCTAAAAATGACACAACTGCCACACAGATAGCTAAAATGTGGTGCTAGAACAACCACTAGAGGGCGGTGAGCTGGAGTTTTTTAAGGAGAGAGGGGTTCACTCTCACTAACTGACCTGACTGTTGTATCAATCAGGTGAAAAAGAGACTGACAAAGGGAGAGAGAGAGTAGAAAGGTGTCATGTCCATAGGCATCCATATTGTGATGCTAAATCTCCCCCCATTGAATGCAATGCATTCACTTAGGCATCAATTGGTTGATCTTTTCCCGTTGACTGCTGTGTATTGACATAAGCCTCAACCCTCTGCCACTCATATTTTAGCATTGAATGCAATGTATTGACATACACATCATATGTTGTGAAGCTTATCTTTTTGCAAAAACATCACAGGATGAAGTTTTGGCTTTCCTTTCTAATGGCTCAGGAGTCAGCCAGTTAGCCGGAGTCTGTAGCAAAAAGCCTTTTAGTAGGTCCCCTATCCTCAGTGCAGGGAGAGTGTTGACCAGCGAGAGTGGGCCGAAGCCTGCTGACATCAGGCAATCAGCACAGTATAGCAGGGCGGATGCCTGTTTAAATCTAATTAGGAAAGGATTAGACTCTTACTGCAGGCTTGCCTGTCTGTCAAAGGAGAGGGGCAGCCATTTTCCCCTCGTAGGAGAGAAGGGCTGTCCGGTTACTGCAGCCAGGGCGTCATATTGGACTATGAGGTGTGTGTGTGCGTGCATGCGAGAGTGTTTGTATGTCTGTGTGTATAACGAGGGGATGGTCCAGGTACATGTAGTCCAATACGCCGTGACTAATGAAAGATCCGGCCCTGCGTCGCCTTTCAGTGACATCACCTCTCTGGTGTGCGCAGGGAGGGTGTGACATCACCGAGTGCCGCCACACACCTCGACTATCCCGAAGGATCGGAGAGCTGTCTCTTGTGTTGTTGATTTTGTACTTCAAAATGTATTTCAGTCATAGCATTCTTGCCTTGAGGGAAATGCTGACTGGAAAACAAAGCTTTTACATGAGATTAACACACTAGATGTCTTTAGTTTGCAGACACCCTCTGTTTGATTTAGATCACTGATAATCAGCTTTTATAAAACTCAAAAGTATGTGGACACCCCTTCAAATGAGTGGATTTGGCTATTTCAGCCATATCCGTTCCTGACAGGTGTATAAAATCGAGCACAAAGCTATGCAATCTCCAATCTCTAGACAAACATTGGCAGTAGAATGGCCTTACTGAAGAGCTCAGTGACTTTCAACGTGGCAACATCATAGGATGCCACCTTTCCAACAAGTCAGTTCAACAAATTTCTGCCCTGCCAGAGCTGCCCCAGTCAACTGTAAGTGCTATTATTGTGAGGTGGAAACGTCTAGGATCAACAACGGCTCAGCCACAAAGTGGTAGGCCACACAAGCTCACAGAACGGGACCGCCGAGGGCTGAATCGTTTAGCGCGTAACAATTGTCAGGCCTCGGTTGCAACACTCACTTCGGAGTTCAAAACGGATAACAGTCTCAGCTTCCCACTGTGGGGTCGGATGCTATAAACAGAAGTCAGCACATCAACATTACCAACTTCAGACGAGTCCCATGTGGCTTGTGGGGGACGTAAAGCAAAACGGAGAACACCATGGTGTTCGTGAGTCTCTTGTTTCTCATCTTTCCAGTGGTTATATTAGTTGGCACGCCAAACCGTTAGGACGCTACAGACTTTTTCGTGAGAAGACCGATTTCCAGGATGTCTCATGGTCTGACAAACAGCGCTGTAGCTCTGCCACCTTCCACCGCAGATGCGGAAGCCCGACATAGGCAGAGGTGGTGGATTGAGACGCAACCCATGCAACAAACATCTGTAGCTTGAAAGGACAGATTTCGATTTTTGTATTATGTTACTTAGGTTGTCGCACGTGTGACTCTTAATGATTTGAATCAGTTATTTGGTGACGTGAATACATTTTATTTTTAAAAATCAAACGTGTTTTTTTTCACTGTGTTTATTTTTAATGAAATTCACTGAGTAGGATGGTTCTCCACTTCCTCCTCTGAGGAGCCTCCACTGACTCACACATGCATGTGAGCACGCACCCACGCATGCACACATGTTTTTTTCTGTTTTCTATTCATTAGGTCAACACTTCACTGACGGAAGTTTCAGCCGGGTCCCATCGTTCATGCTAACTCCCAGCCTGCACTTGGGGGCCCTGGTGTTTTCAAACTCCTGTGGTGTCAGAGGCCAACATTGCTGAAAGTTATGGATGTTTGGTAGGAGAGCCATAAAGCCTTAGCGTGTGTGTGCGCTTCCGTGTCCTTGTGCGCATGTGCATATGTGTGTGTGTATAGCATCCCAGCGTTATGATTTATGGGCCAGCTCCTTGAACTGCCTCTCCAGTGAAGAATGACTTATGAACTGTGGAGTAACGTTTTGTTATTGGCTGCACAGCATCGAGCCAGTGAACAAATGCGGTGTATGTCATATTCCCAACGCCAAATAACGAATAGTTACCACTGTAATAGTGTGTTTCTGAGTATACTGTAAGACAAAAACATTTCTATTTTAATAACATAGCTTCGACTGGAGGAACACATACTGTGTTTCTGAAAGAAACGGTAGATACAGGATGTACAGTGTTGGTCAAACTAATCGGTGTCTTCGACTCAGTGCTGCTGGAGCTGCTGTCAGTTGAGAGTTGCATTATTATTATTTTTTTGAAAGACCAAGTGCTGTCACAGTATCAGAGGGAGCAGATTGATTTACAATTAGGGTCTTAGGTTCTCCATTAGAGCTAAGTGTGTTTGCCTGCACAGACACACTCATAATACGTAGACACAATTGCAAACGGACAGTCCGTCCAATGTTCATCGAGTTCATCGTGCACAGAATTAGACCCTTAGAGATAGGCACACCACACCACACGCACAGCGGAGAGACCTATGCCTGAGATGTTAAAGCTACAATTAGCAAAACACGTTGAGATCTTCTCAACAATTAGCTAAACACGAAGAGATCTTCTCAACAATTAGCTAAACACGAAGAGATCTTCTCAACAATTAGCTAAACACGAAGAGATCTTCTCAACAATTAGCTAAACACGAAGAGATCTTCTGTTGAATCGGACAATTAATCTTAATGGTTGTACAGTCGTCTCGAATAAAACTGTGAAGGACCTCGGCGTTAGTCTGGACCCTGATCTCTCTTTTGAAAAACATATCAAGACTGTTTCAAGGATAGCTTTTTTCCATCTACGTAACATTACAAAAATCAGAAACTTTCTGTCCAAAAATGATGCAAAAAAATGTATCCATGCTTTTGTCACTTCTAGGTTAGACTACTGCAATGCTCTACTTTCTGGCTACCCGGATAAAGCACTAAATAAATTCAGTTAGTGCTAAATACGGCTGCTAGCTAGAATCCTGACTAGAACCAAAATAATTTATCATATTACTCCAGTGCTAGCCTCCCTACACTGGCTTCCTGTCAAGGCAAGGGCTGATTTCAAGGTTTTATTGCTAACCTACAAAGCATTACATGGGCTTGCTCCTACCTATCTCTCTGATTTGGTCCTGCCGTACATACCTACACGTACGCTACGGTCACAAGACGCAGGCCTCCTAATTGTCCCTAGAATTTCTAAGCAAACAGCTGAAGGCAGGGCTTTCTCCTATAGAGCTCCATTTTTATGGAATGGTCTGCCTACCCATGTGAGAGACGCAAATTCGGTCTCAACCTTTAAGTCTTTACTGAAGACTCATCTCTTCAGTGGGTCATACGATTGAGTGTAGTCTGGCCCAGGAGTGTGAAGGTGAACGGAAAGGCTCTGGAGCAACGAACCGCCCTTGCTGTCTCTGCCTGGCCGGTTCCCCTCTTTCCACTGGGATTCTCTGCCTATAACCCTATTACAGGGGCTGAGTCACTGGCTTACTAGGGCTCTTTCATACCGTCCCTAGGAGGGGTGCGTCACTTGAGTGGGTTGAGTCACTGATGTGATCTTCCTGTCTGGGTTGGCGCCCCCCCTTGGGTTGTGCCGTGGCGGAGATCTTTGTGAGCTATACTCAGCCTTGTCTCAGGATGGTAAGTTGGTGGTTGAAGATAACCCTCTAGTGGTGTGGGGGCTGTGCTTTGGCAAAGTGGGTGGGGTTATATCCTTCCTGTTTGGCCCTGTCCAGGGGTGTCATCGGATGGGGCCACAGTGTCTCCTGACCCCTCCTGTCTCAGCCTCCAGTATTTATGCTGCAGTAGTTTATGTGGGTAGGGGTCAGTTTGTTATAACTGGAGTACTTCTCCTGTCCAATCCGGTGTCTGTTAAGAATGCTCTCTCTAATTCTCTCTTTCTTTCTCTCAGAGGACCTGAGCCCTAGGACCATGCCTCAGGACTACCGGGCATGATGACTCCTTGCTGTCCCCAGTCCACCTGGCTGTGCTGCTGCTCCAGTTTCAACTGTTCTGCCTGTGATTATTATTATTTGACCATGCTGGTCATTTATGAACATTTGAACATCTTGCCCATGTTCTGTTATAATCTCCACCCGGCACAGCCAGAAGAGGACTGGCCACCCCACGTAGCCTGGTTCCTCTCTAGGTTTCTTCCTAGGTTTTGGCCTTTCTAGGGAGTTTTTCCTAGCCACCGTGCTTCTACACCTGCATTGCTTGCTGTTTGGGGTTTTAGGCTGGGTTTCTGTACAGCACTTTGAGATATCAGCTGATGTACAGGCTATATAAATAAATTTGATTTGATTTGAGTCATTTGTCAACCGACGTGCGTTGATGAGGCAGACCCCTGCTGAGGTAACAATGTTTGCAGATGCTGAAATCAACTCCCAACTAATTACAAACACAGAACACTCGTAACTGTGACACCCCTCCTTCACCTGGCAAATATTTGGACACCACCCTCTTAATTAGTGCCCCACTGGCTCTCCACAGCAGGACAGCTTCTCTCATGGCTCCCAGCCTGTCAGCTACAGCGGCCAGAAAAAAGCAATGGCTTTACTGCTAAACTAGGTTTAATGGCCCCCTCCTAATTGGGTCTGATGCCCTTCTCTGCACCTTTGGGGGGAACCCTGTGGAGTCTGCTGAGTGGGGGACAGATTAGGCTCTGTGTTTCTGCTGATCCTTCTGTAATGAGTCCTCAGTAAGAAATTACTCACATTTCCAGGGCTAGCTACTGGAATGGCCTCTTACTCTAACCCTTGCTAAATGCCCACACCCCGGCTGTACCCTTACTGTAGCCCGGACTCTATATGTCCACATCCCAGTTCAACCCAAACCCTAGCTTCAAGCACAACCCTAACCCTAGCTTCATGTTAACATATAGGACATATTCTTGAGTTACAGTCGCGCTCTATCTGTGTGTGTGTGTGTTTGTGCGTGTGTGTGTGCATACGCGTATGTGTGCATGCACATGTGTCTTCAAGTGTGTGTGTGTGTCTGTGTGATGTGTTGGGGAATGGTTTACGCTCCCTGGCTCTATATGTACTGTACGGTGGCCAACACCAAACTGGAGCTGGGCTCTTCAGCAGCCTTTCTGTCGACTTTATATCTGACATGGAGCTGTTGACTTTACACCTCAAGATATTTCATATAGCAGTAGATATTAATGAGAACACATGTATGCCAGTGGGCTTGCCAAGAGAGATAGAGATCGGGACTGGAAGGGGGGAAAATTATACAGTTTACCTCTCATTGTAATAGCAAGAAAAATGGAAACGTCTCTTAATGTCGTGTGACAAAGAGTTTACCGGTCTTAATAAAGACTGAATTCTATTTGAATCTATAAATGACAGCAGTACAGTTTGGCTTGGTTCAGTAGTGTGAAAAGGACACCAGTGGCCTTGAAAGACCAGGATTGGGGAACATTGGACTAGATCAAGGTTCTATTACCAGTCTTTTTTTGTTATTTTACCTATATTAAACTAGGCAAGTTAGTTAAGAACAAATTCTCATTTTCAATGATGGCCTAGGAACAGTGGGTTAACTGCCTTGTTCAGGGGCAGAACAACAAATTTTTACCTTGTCGGCTCAGGGATTTGATCTTGCAACCTTTCGGTTGCTCGTCCAATGCTCTAACCACTAGGCTACCTGTCGCCCCCACAGGTTAAATAATAGGCTTAGATAGACGACTCATCTTTGTATCTGTCCTATTATAGAGTCTGTGAGAGCAAAGGCAGCGCACAGGAAGCCATCTCCATTTTTAAGAAGTACATTTTCTTCTTCTACTTCCTATATAAGTTTCATATGCAAACTGAAAGGGTGCATACTGCTACCTGGAGCGTGTTGTTTGAACAGGTATCAAGCAAATCTTGGCGATTTACTGCCACCTGCAGTTATGGAATGTTTGCTCCCGACTATAATTCATTTGCGTATCCCTCCTGATGACCTGGATGGAATCATGTGATCCTTCCTTAACCCATAGGAAGTCACACGAGTTGACGACTTTATAATGGTGGAAGCCCTCAACGGCAATTTCCATGCAAAAGTGGGTTTTTCCAAGTAGTGATCTCTATGGCTTAAACTCGTCTGAGATGGGACCTTTTCCTCTGTATCCACCAGATGGCACCCTATAACTTCTGTTGTCAGAGGTCACACCTTCAGTCAGTCAGTTAGCCAGGCAGTCAGAGCTGGAGGAGGGTACAGGAAGTTCACATTACTACACATATGGGCGCGCGCACACACACACACACACACACACACACACACACACACACACACACACACACACACACACACACACACACACATACACACACACACACACACACACACACACAACTAAAACTCAGTGTCAGAGAGAAGTTCTAAAATCATAGAAAGAGTGGGAAGTCCTCAGTGGAATGTGGTT
This sequence comes from Oncorhynchus tshawytscha, assembly GCF_018296145.1. Lineage (NCBI taxonomy): Eukaryota > Metazoa > Chordata > Actinopteri > Salmoniformes > Salmonidae > Oncorhynchus > Oncorhynchus tshawytscha. Next base: position 49,526,655 of record NC_056434.1, on the reverse strand, counting down.
GCAAGTGTAAACTCATTGTAGAAATATCAGACATTGTAGATCATGTGGCCATCTGCTGGTGAAAACATTTACAAACGATGGTGTGATAGCTTGCCAAACTATCAGGAAACATCACGGGGACGAAGGTCTATTGCATTGGTAGTCCTGCACACCACTCGACAAGAATACCCCAGCCCTGTCAAACAACATCGCTTCTCACTCTGAAAAGATAATGGCAGTTCCATTTGAGTGGGTGATGATAGTGACTTCTCTATCTGACCACGCAGCCCGATGCGGCGTAATTAAAAGGGCAAGACATGCCATGTCTCTGTTGCCTGCAATAATGGCAAATGTCTACATTTACTTTGGAGGTTGTGTGTAGGACCATGTGAGCGTCTCGGTGTTCTCTCTTTCTCAAAGGCAGTTCAGCCACTTACGGGTGTGACGGCACCATCTGGACTGCTGCTCTTGTCACAATGGCTACGTCAGCTTTGACGAAGGCCGTTGGCGTGATGACTACTCACTCCAGAAACTAAAAAAGCAGAAGACGAATAGACGCGAGCGGTTCGTAGGTACGCAACGCTGACCACTGTCATTAATCAAAGCGTGAGGCTCAGAATCCAAGCCCCTTATTCAATTTGAGAATATGCACCTCGTTGAAAAGGAGATACAAGTCTTAAAAGCATAGCTCTCCTGTGATATGCAGATAACGGCTTTTATAAAGCCTGGATGTAGAAATAGTGCATAGGGTATTATCCTGTACTTAGGACCAAGTTTGATCAAGTATTCCTTTACTCATGGTACCACTATTACTTATATTTATACCTATGATGATAGGTGTCAGATGTGGGTATTCATCTGAAAGTGATAGTATATTCGATAGAAGAGTAAATCGAAATAGATAGTAGTAGTAGATATTCGTGGTGTTAGTTAATAGATAGTGGAGTCCATACCGAGATGAATAGGTTATCCATAACAGGATATACAGTGCCTTCAGAAAGTATTCATACCCATTGACTTATTCCACATTTTTTTGTTACAGCATAAACTCAAAATGGATTAAATAAATAAAAAATATCACCCATCTACACACAATAACCGATAATGACAAAGTCAAAGCATGTTTTTATAAAGTTTTGCTAATTTATTGTAAATTAAATATATCTCATTTACATAAGTATTCACAATCTTGAGGTAAGACTTTGTAAAAACACATTTGGCAGCGATTACAGCTGTGAGTCTTACTGGGTAAGTCTCTAAGAGCTTTCCACACCTGGATTGTGCAATATTTGCCCATTATTCTTTTCAAAATTCGTAAACCTCTGTCAAATTGGTTATTGATCATTTGTTAGAGAACCAAACTGTAACATGGCCAATCAGGAACATTCACTGTCTTCTTGGTAAGCAACTCCAGTGTAGATTTGGCCTTGTGTTTTAGGTTATTGTCCTGTTGAAAGGTGAATTCATCTACCAGTGTCTGGTGGAAAGCAGACTGAAAAACTCCCCAGTCCTTTAACAATTACAAGCTTACCCATAACATGATGCAGCCAGCACTATACTTTAAAAAATGGAGAGTGGTACTCAGTAATGTATTGGATTTGTCCCAAACATACAAACACTTTCTATTCAGGGCAAAAGGTTCATCGCTTTGCCACATTTTTTGCATTTTACTTTAGTGCCTTTTTTTGCAAACAGGATGCATGTTTGGGAATATTTTATTCTGTACAGGCTTCCTTCTTTTCACTCTGTCAATTAGGTCAGTATTGTGGAGTAACTACAATATTGTTAATCCATCCTCCGCTTTTCCTATCACAGCCATTAAACTCTGTAACTGTTTTTTAAAGTCCACATTGGCCTCATGGTAAAATCCCTGAGCAGTTTTCTTCTTCTTCGGCAACTGAGTTAGGAAGGATGCCTGTATCTTTGTAGTGAGTGGGTGTATTGATACACCATCCAAAGTGTAATAAATAACTTCACCATGCTCAATAGGTCACATTCTTTGAGAGGCGTCGTAAAACCTCCCTGGTTGATTCTGTGTTGGAAATTCACTGCTTGACTAAAGGACCATACAGATAATTATGTGTGTGTAGGGTACAGAGATGAGGTAGTGATTCAAAAATCATGTTAAACACTAGTATTGTACACAGACCCCATGCATTTATCTGACTAGTTAGGCACATGTTTAGTCCTGAACTTATTTAGGCTTGCCATAAGAAAGGGGTTGAATACTTATTGACTCAACACATTTCAGGTTTAAATTTGTTATTACTTTGTAGACATAACAAAAAAAAACGAAATTATTCCACTTTGACATTATGGGGTATTATGTATAGGCCAGTGACAAAAATATTTGTTTTAATTCAGGCTGTAACACAAGAATATTAGGAAAAAGTCAAAGGGGTGTGAATACTTCCTGAAGGCACTCCCTGGAGAGATGGAAATTGGTGAAGATGGAGATGTGTTGAAGTGGAACAGAAGGGTTTTCACTCACGATTTTCACTCAGCAGTACAGTGCATCTGTGTGTGTGTGTGCGTATGTGTGGTGCATGTATGTGCGTGTGTGTGTACGCTTGCGTTCATACTTGGCTGTGCGCATGCATGTATGTGACTTTGAAGATGAGACCCTTCTACTTCCACTGTGAGGGGTGGACTTTGTAAAATATTGATATGTCATTGCCTGTTGGCCTGTTATAGGTGTGAAACTCTCACCTGGCATTGCACTGTTGAGATTGCGAGTCTCTCTCTCCATCCGTGTCCTCCTCAGCAGTAGTTGAATCCATCCTTCCTTGGATAAGATTTTACCACCCTCCAGTCCCTTAAACACAGGTTGTTTTTAAATATATTTAGAATGGTAGATTTCAAATGCTGGAATTAGAATGATGGAATTGGAATGTTGGAAATGGAATGGAATTAAATATCTGGGTGAATATATTTACCCTATATCCAGATGGTGAATCATCTTCTGTTTATTTGAGTTTCCACACATTAAGTCAAACTGAAATCAATCATACTAGCTAGCTGTCTTATTTGTGTTTGAGTTTTTGGGTATTCTGTTTGGTTTGAAACTTCAGGCTATAATTGCACACTGTAAATGCACTGAATGTAAATCTGACAATGAGTCACCGTTCTACTTTTCTTACTTGGATGAGCAGTGATAATCCAAGGAACAATTCAGTGCACATGAACACAGGGGGCATGATATTTGAGTGTGATTGACTGCACAGGAAGTAAAAGCTTTTAACAGTGTGTAATGCAACATGATCTGATGGAAACAATCTAAAAAAGATTTACTACGATGAAAGAAAAGGATTGGGAAATAAATAGGCTAATCTACATGTTTTATTATAATATAAATAATAATATCAGAAATATGATCTGAAATATTAAGAGTAACATTTTCTCTCAAACTTCTCTTACAATAACCGAAAGGTTGCTAGGTCAAATCCCCGAGCTGGTAAAATAAAATCTGTCATTCTGCCCTTGAACTGTTACTAGGCCGTCATTGTAAATAAGAATTTGTTCTTAAACGGACTTGCCTAGTTAAAAAAAAAAAAAATAGCCTTTATTGGCACCATATTCCCGGTGAGTGTGCATATGAAAAAAAAATATTCACTCTTTACCATTGTTGGGTCAGTGCCACTTCAAAGTTTGTTTTAGACAAATTTCCTCCTTCAGGTTAGATAGACATCAAATTGTGTTTGTGTCTCCCCTTCTCATAGGCCTATTATATGGATCAAACAACATTGGTTTTATGGATCTGTTTGTCAGTGTCAGCAGAGTATGTTATCCTGTCATTTCTGTCATATTAAAAAATATTCTGCTAATCTCTCCAGTCATATAAAGTGTAGTAGACTTTCATGAAATGTGTTGAGAACATTTTCCCAGTGCAAATAAAGAAGAGACATATCTGATATAGCTTATAGCCTTGTCCTACTCTACTCTCAGTGCCTTCACTCTCTGACTCATTCCCCTCTCATTCGGCCCCACTTTACAGTAGAAGCATCAAACAAGTTTCTAAAGACGGTTAACATCTAGTGGAAGCCTTAGGAACAACATGACCCCACAGACACTGTGTATTCGACAGGGCAAGAGTCGAAAAACTATAAACCTCAGATTTCCCACTTCCTGGTTGGATTTTGTCTCAGGTTTCTGCCTGCCATATGAGTTCTGTTTTACTCACAGACATCATTCAAACAGTTTCAGAAACGTCAGAGTGTTTTCTATCCAAATATACTAATTATATGCATATTCTAGCTTTTATGGCAGAGTAGCAGGCAGTTTAATTTGGGAACGCTTTTCATCCAAAATTCTCAAGAAGTTAATCAACTTTCAAAGCAGAATTACTTTCCCATTGTTCCTCAAATGCAGTGTATGATATACCATTTTGTAACTATGTTTCTCTGGTTTTATCCAATGTAAAAAACAAAATTTCAAATTTTGCTACATAAGACAGAATCAAGGTGGTTGGTCACAAATATGGTTTCTATTCAGATTCCATTTTTAGAAGGATTTCGATGTGAAACTATCCCTCTGGTTCATTCACTCTACCTCAACACAACAGAGGACTTCTACACAATACTTGGTGAAAGCAGTAGCAGTGGTTTTTGTCTTTGAATCGATCCATTTAACATTTTGATTACTTCACAAATGTTCAAGACTAAAACTCCATATTCAATAAGCTTTCCTGTCTTACACCAGCGTCTTTTACTCTTCAGTACTTTGGTTGTGTATGTTAAGCAACACCTAAACCAATGTGATTATGCGCTTGCCTTGATAAAAACAGCTCAACAAATGTTTACTTACATAGAATCAGAGATGTGTGTGTGTGTCACTCAGTTAATAACGTCACTCAGTTAACACGTTGCGACACAAGCGCTGATCATTTTGTCGTACTTGTTGGGACTTGTTTAAATTTCAAATCAAAAGCATGTGATTCTTCACCATACATTTGCAAAGGGTGGTTTTTAATTTAATGACATTGTTGGTACTGTATTAAAGTACTTTTTATGATGTGCCTTAGGGAACAAGAAGCTCTCTAGTAATTTGATTGTGGTATGAATGCTGTGGTCTTCCAACTTAGATTACAGAAACACACAAACTGTATCACCTGGTAGTTTAATGGAATAGGGTTTGTCCTCCACCACAGGCCTTTATGTACTTACAACATCTAGGCTCTCAGTTCGCTCAGGTTTCTGCAGATCACTCAAACACCTCCTAATTCAACAAGGTGTGATCCAAAAGATTCTTCATTGTGCACGGCTCAGCAGTATTAGCAAAGAATTATTGAATGCAACACATTTATTTGGCATCGGAAATGACATTAACCTACAGTGCCTTCAGAAATTATTCACACCCCTTGACTTATTCCACATTTTGTTGTGTTACAGTCCGAATTTAAATGGGTTAAATTTAGATTTGTTGTCACTAGCCTCAGACAATACCCCACAATGTCAAAGTGGAATTATGTTTTTCGAAATGTTTACTAATTAATTCAAAATGAAAAGCTGAAATGTATGGGGTCAATAAGCATTCAACCCCTTTGTTATGGCAAGCCTAAATAAGTTGAGGAGTAAACATGTGCTTAACAAATCACAAAATAAGCTGCATGGATTCACTCTGTGTGCAATAATAGTGTTTAACATGATTTTTGAATGACTACCGCATCTCTGTACCCAACACATAACATAACAACATATCTGTAAGGTCCCTCAGTCATGCAGTGAATTTCAGATTCAACCACAAAGACCAGGGAGGTTTTCGAATGGTGGACCATGCACAAGCTCCACCACAATCTGGACCTTTACTTCCTGATCACAGGCCAATCCAAGTTTGCCCCTGACTTGTGCTTCGGCCTCATCAAGCAGCGCTTCAGAAAGACCAGAGTGAACACTTTGTCTGTGATTGCTGTTGTTGTGAAGGACAACACTGTGACAGGGTTCAACATCCCACAGCTGGTTGGACTGGAGGATGATACGGTGCTGGTGGAAAGCTGTGGCGCGTAAAAACACCTGACTCCGTACTTCAGGCAGCTGCCACAGATCAAGCAGTACCAGCACTTCAGGTAAAAAATGATTTTCTTTGTATGAGGTTATTCTTATCTAAACTTGGGAGGTGAATTGATGTTGTGCAGGGTTGTAATGTCTTCAGATTTTTTGTTATTCCCTGTTTTACAGCTTCAATGCTCTGGAGCCTGGTGTTGTCACCAAGGAGCGTTCAGACTGTCGGAACCAGGTTTCAGCTGCTGTGCAATGCTGACATCCTTCCTCCCATAGATGGTCTGCCTGTAAAAAGCACCATCTAGACTGGACACAGCAAGACAAACTATCTTTTTGACAAGATCAGGGAGTTTTGCGATGAAGAGGCTATGGACATCACTTGCCCTGCACCAAAGTCAAGGGCAGGACAGAAACAGGCTCTCCGAATATAGATTCCCTTGTTCTTGCGAGGTTTGGACGGACCAGTCATCAGCACTATCTGCAGTGCCTCTGTTCACATGACTCTCCCCTAACACATACACCATACATTGCTGCTATTTTTTTAATCCTTATGCTCAGCCACTTTACCCCTGATTGTATGCATATAACTACCTCATCTATCACTGATATCATTATTGATGTTGTTCTTATACTGTATATTTTATTTATATGGACACAATGTCTGATATTGCTACTATGCAAGAAACCATTTGGCTGTACCATTTACACCTTCTGTAGAGACCATCCACTTAGCAAGACTTAGTAAAATATTGATTTATAAAATGAATATTGATATGTGGCCGTAACATGATTTTGTGACATACCGTATCAAGTGTCCACCACTTAAATATATGGCGCATGCATCTGTACATCTGTACACATGTACTGTACATGTGCACCTCACTCAGGTTTCAACTCAGGTTGCGCGGCCTTATCTTATGTATGATAAGTGTGTGTGTGTAACAGTATATAATGTATGCTAATGTACTGGTGTGAAGGCATTTGGGCAGTGGTGTAAAGTACTTACATAAAAATACGTTAAAGTACTACTTAAGTAGTTCTTTGTGGTATCTGTACATTACTATTTATATTTTTCCATCTTTTATTTCACTACATTCATAAAGAAAATAATGTACTTTTTACTCCATACATTTTCCTTGACACCCAAAAGCACTTGTTACATTTTGACAGGAAAATTGTCCAATTCAAACACTTTTCCATACTGTCATCCATACTGCCTCTGATCTGGCAGACTCACTAAACACAAATGCTTTGTAAATTATGTCTGAGTGTTGGAGTGTGCCCCTGGCTACCCATCAATAAAACATAAAACAAATGTGCCATATCTTTTGCATAATATAAGGAAGTTGAAATTGTTTAAATTTTTACATTGTGCTCCTGGCTATCCGGTTGTATTTTTTTTATACAATTGTGCTGTCTGGTTTAATATAAGGAATTTGAAATTATTTCTACTTTTACGGAAGTATGACAATTTATTACTTTTTCTACCACTGGATGTGGCTGGGGGTTATAGCATTTCTTTCACATGACCCATCAATTTAGACAAGTATATCTGAGTAAGCGTCAACTAATATTTATAAAATACTTTTTATCTGGACACTTTCTGTTTACCTGGAATTGTTCCTTATTGTAGGCTACTACCACTTTTAGTCTTTAGCACATGACCTCATGTGACTCCTTAAAGAGATGGGTGTGGCTGGCTTAAGTGGGTGTGAACAATGCTGAATGGGTGTAGACAAAGGAGAGCTCTCTAGTATGTACCAAAATATTCAAAGGCCCTTTTCTCAAAAGTGAGTTTACAAGTGTATCAACTTTCAAAGTAGAATTACTTTCCCATTGTTCCTCAAAAATGCTGTGAATGATATACCATTTTGTAGCTCGGAGTCTCTACTTTTATCCAATGTAAAAAACTGAAATTCAAATTTTGCTACATAAGACCGAATCCAGGTGGTGAGTCACATATGGAATCATGTAGTAACCAAAAAAGTGTTGAACAAATCAAAATATATTTTATATTTGGGATTCTTCAAAGTAGCCACCCTTTGCCTTGATGAATGATTTTCATTCAAGAGGTGTGCCTTGTTGAAAGTACATTTTGTATTTGAACCAACCAGTTGTGTTGTGACAAGGTAGGGGTGGTATACAGAAGTTAGCCCTATTTGGTAAAAGACCAAGTCCATATTATGGCAAGAACAGCACAAATAAGCAAAGAGAAATGGCAGTCCATCATGTCTATCCATGCATGATTCAAAATCTAGCGAATTGGTGCTCAATCTATCTATTTAGACTGAATGGGTGCTGCTTTGTTCGTTATTTCAAAATAACAATTAAACTGTTATTTAGTTCCAAAAGCCTATGGAATCTCATTTTCCAAAAAGCTACTGGCTACTATTAACTATTATACAACGGTTGGGTCTAATCATGAATGCTGATTGGTTAAAATCGCATTCTAGCCGGTGTCTATTCCAGAAATTATCGCCGGCTAAATTTATTTCTCTAAAATGCCTACCTACTCTATTGCATATGACTGCGCAATCCACTGTCTCATCAGCCCAGCCAAGCAATTTATAAACTTGATCTCCACTATAAAAAAAATCTAGACATTATCTCACATTTCTTCTAGACTAACATTTAGTTTTCAACGGCGGAGATTTTTATAAACCTTGCTACCTGTCTCTGACACCCGCATCATTGTTTCAATATTCAAATTCGAACTCCAGCTGTCCCATAGTAATGAACGTGTCGGGAGGAGACAGCAGGCAGTATTTCTCAGCAAGTCGAAATCATGAATCATAATGGCATAATTTTTATAGATAGATATACAAAGAAATGTCAGTTGAAAAAAAGTTCAAACGAAACAAAGTGCAGCTAGTTTGCAGTCTTTCCAGCTTGATTGTGTTAGCTGTATTGTTGGCAAGCTCCTCTGAGCAACAGTGTCCTGATGAGTGAGCAAATGTCTTTCCCAGGCAAAATCGCGCCTCATTAGTTCATTGTTATGATGTATCCAAATAAATGTCACTAGAAAACAGCTGAGTTGGCTAGCTAGCAAGCGAAGGATAACAACGTTGTCAGCCAGTATGGCAATGGAACATTTAGAACAAACGACTGGGTCGCGCCAATAGATACAGAACAAAAAGACTGAGCAACTGGGTTGGGTCTCTAGCAACTGAAGCGATAGAACGAACGACCAGCCTGTTTTGGGTAGCAACCCTAGATTTGTGTTGGGACTATATCTTGTGGAAGGATGAAATAGTATGAATAATTTCATCAAAATAAACATTTTAATGAAAAAATGGCCGTCATTATTTGAATATGTTGGTAGCCCGTTGTATAAGTGTGATGATGCCCTCAAAGTTGATGATTGGATGATAAACAACACAATATATTCTCAAAACACCGGCTTCTCGGGCATTATCACTTATTAAAGATCGGTTTGAAAACTCAATGGGAGATTGTAACAAAGATAACTTCCAGTTGAGGCTTTTCGGCTTCTTCTGTGGGGTTTAAGAGGTGCCACCACCTACTGTACGTAGTAATCAACACTTTTCTTCAAGTGGATGAGGCAGAGTTGCATGTATTGCTAAAAAGGAACCATTTGTATAACTTCAAATATATAGTCAATTAAATCAATGGCAAAAATGTAGGCAATTGGGCATAATCAATATATTATTAATCTACCTAAACTGTAAATGATTAGGTGTATCACTTTGTTGTGTGTCATCCTCAATTATTGTAAATGCATTATGTTCACATGTGTGGTTGTATTGTGTTTTTAAATTGGCAGATAAATCTAATTGAATTAATATCACAACTAATGGTAAGGCATTGAGCTGACAGATTTTTACCTTGTCAGCTCAGGGATTTGATCTAGCAACCTTTTGATTACTGGCCCAACGCTCTTACCACACCTGCCGTAACGCAGGCATTTTTGATAGTGCACAGGTCTGTGGTCCAGAAGGTTGTGGGTTCGCAGACCACCATGGACAAGAGTAGGGGTGGAAAGATCTTTATTATACTAAAAACATTGCATGAATCTTTCATTGTATTTTCAGGTCAGAGAAAAATTTGCCTTGTACAAACATGTAATGTAATTCTACGTTATTTTGTATCTCATAATATTCTTTAATACCACACAAATTACCAAAATTACAGGCTGAGAATGGAAACAGAGAGAACCTTATGTGTTCATCTCATCATATTTCTCCAATGCCAAATCAGTGTATCTTGTTTGCAACAAAACTGTCCCTTTTTGCAAATGTAAAGGACGTCACGTTGCTTGCTTAGCGAGTACCACTTTCTCCAGCTTCGGCCCATACCTGACGCAAACTCGGGACCTCTGACTTGCTAGCACACGTGACCACCCTCCTGAAGCATCTTACCAGTCGGCACCATACAAAAAGCTAGCCATTCGCTAGTGCAAGTGGGAACACTTCACATGTTGACCACACCGCTCGCATTGCGTGCACGAAATAAATGTACACATACATGTTATTTAACCATTGTAGCCAGGTGCTAAATTAGAACTTGGTTCTATTTGTGAAGCTTGACGTGATGCAAGTCCCGCATCTCCCATCTCCTCATTGGTTTTTAGGAGCATATACCCACGTGCCATCCCATGATTGTTTTTTAGGAGCATATATCCACGTGAGTGATTGAAAGATGAACTGAGGACCACACTCCAGTCCAGTAAGTGGTGGTAATGCATCTTAATGTTTGTTGCCAAATGCCATATAAAGTCCAAAGAGGAAGAAGAAGCCGGAAGGAGGAGAGATTACTGTGGATTATTGTACCAGTTCCTCCCGATTTGGTCCATACCTGGCACAAATTCGGGACCTCTGCCTTGCTAGCAAACGTGAACGCCCTCCTGAAGCACCTTATCAGTCGGCTTCACACGAAAAGCTATCTATGTTTCACACATCCCCATGTGCTACACCAAATAATGCAATCTGAGACGTCATTAGGAATCTGAGCATGGTACTTTCAAAAATTAGACCTACCTTTCCACCCCAGACAGTGTAGGCCTATCGACACTGAAAAATGTACGCTTTATCTGCTGGCTATAATGTTCTTCAGAGGCTTAACCCAATGAGAGAAGGTCACATGTGTTTTCCTAAAAGCTGTCTGGATTTAAACATATTTTATTGTATGGAAAGTTATTAGCTTAAATCAATTGATAGTGACAGAATTAGATTACTTCCCAAGCAAAGTACTTTTTTTTTGTCTCCTTAGCTATAGAAGGTTGAAACTCAGGCTCTGAATAAAACAACTAAACAATAATATTCCCATATGCATCGGAGTGACTTCTTTCCCGGGTATTTTACAGCTTGTTTTTAGTGGACCAAAGGGCTGTTATAGATCACTTTACATAATCAGATCAGTTATATTTTCTTCAAAATCTGAAGCTAACAAGGATTAGGCCTGTGCTTTTTGTCATTTTCTTTAATGAAAGGTAGGATTCTGGCATACCCTCTCATACCCCCTCAATTTGAGTCTTCGTTTAACTTAACAGCCCTTCACTGGCACGGCTATTTAAAGAGTGAATGGTTGATGGAGGAAATGGCCAACAAAATCAATCGATATAGCAGGCTATAGCCTAATTTCGTCTGCCAAATAGGTAGGCCTACCTCTTATTTCTTCAATAGGAAGAAATAGGCTCCAACACAAAGCCCTCTTGTTGTTAGTAACGTCTAATTAAAGATGGTTGAAATGAATTACGCTTACTCGAATTTGCCTACTTTTAACACCATGAGCTGTCCATTTCCAATTGATTGTGCCGTGGCTGCTGCTTCAAGTTTCAGCACGACAATGTAAATTACTCAAATGTGGCTTATTGTGAGGTCAATAACTCTGATAATTACATCATGGGCAAGAAACACATGGTTTTTAATAAAATCAATTATAACAGTAACAAGCTATCAAAGTTGCCCTCTGGTCCTCCTCATCTTCACACGCTCTTTCTCAAACTGAACAGAACATAGGCTATAGGCTAGTCCACAACAAAATAATGAATCAAAATGTATTTCCAGAAGACGCCTTTGACTCTCTTCCTGAACTGCTACCATAGGCCTACACAGCACAGCCATTGATTATGGAGCGCACAAAAACGTTTTGGATCTGGAAGAGCAGGTGGGGTTCCAGGGTTAGAATATCCATTGCAGTGTGTAATGCAGCCTAGTTTTATTTACACCATCCCAGCAGCTATCTTAGAAATATAACTTTGCTCTGTGCTTCTCCGAGCATGCACTTCGTAGCCTACATCCTATAGGCTATGGATTCATTTGTATGAGACCATACTAAATAGCCTATAGGCGCACTTGATATTGCGCTTCCAGCGGAGAATCGTAGATGATGGGCGACATCGGACACACACCAATATGTAACCTAATAAGCAATTAACTCTAAAACACTTAGAAATATTTGCATTTAATCAAGTACAAATTACATGACCCTCCCCTGAACTAGAATTTAAAAAAATACTAAACCCTCCCCTTAACTGAAATTTTAAAAATAATGACCCTTCCCACATTTTCCTCCAGGTAACTATTATATACATTTCTATCCATCACTAACACAGACACATTTACTGGAGTAAAATTGTGCCATGGTGAATAAAATAAATAAATCAGTTCGACCCCATTCTTTACTGGGCAATCCAATCTGAGCTGTTAGAGAGGATGGGGGGGGGACAAACATTGTTCTCCTGTCAGCGGCTCTGATGGAACATACAGTCCATTTCTCTCAGAAATTATATTGTTTATCAATGTAGTGACTTATAAGGACACCCACATATATTCCTGCCCTGAACCATAAGATATTCCCCAGCTATGAATATCAAGTGGCACACCAGTTGACAGCCCTCGTGAATGTATTTAATTTGATTAAATCAACACAGTGGTCCATGCAGTATTTATATCTGTCCATGCATGGAGTTGGCTGGCTGAAGAGGAGAGGAGGAGATAACCTGCTCCCAGTGGTTACTGTTTTGGCACTGCCCTACTGTTGTGTTATCACCAGTTGATGGGAAATACGGTTATTCTCAGAGAGAGAGAGTCATACTGTTCTACTCATTGAAACAGAGAATGTTTTGACAAAGGTCTCTGGTTCTCTCAGAACCTTTTACAGTGAGTGGGTGTACAACTCATGTTCCATATTTACACAGCTATAGTTATGGAATTCATGTTGTTTTCCTCCACCCCGTCCATACAGCAGCATTGGCAGGATGTCGTTGGCTTATCCACTGATTGTGGTCCTGCAGGACAAATACAGGTGTTTCCCTTCCCTTCCTCCTTACTAGTTTTCTGGCTTTCTGCACAGCTGAAGGTTTAGGTCAGCTGGCCCACCATACAAACACTAATTGTGTGCATGTAAGTATGCATGCATGTGTCTTCACATCCCAGGTAGCACATAATATTTTCAGCACATCAGCATAATGTTTCCTACAGGTTTCCTGATGGTTCTATTTAAAGTAATGTTCTCAAATTGTTCAGAGGATGTTAGTAAACAACGTTCTTTAGTGGGAATTTCTGTGCTTCAGCAGAACGTTTTCTGCAGCTTTCCACATGGTTCTAGTTAAAGTCATGTTCTCAGAACATTAAGAAAACGTTAATTGGCCACACCTGATCTTAACAAGTGCTTGTTTCCTTTGAAATGGGGTCTGTTAAAATAGACTAAAATGAACAGCTTTATAGGAGTAAAAAAACATGGCACGCTCGCTCCATCCTGGTGGTGCAGTGGACAAATGACATGGATAGAGAACAGAAGATCATAGGTTCACAATTGCACTGATGCTGTGCCACAATGAAACATAGATGTGTTTTCATGATTAATAGCTAATAAAATACATTTCCATGTCTTATCTGTGCTTGGAGTCAAAACAGTTAACCCCCACTTGCAGTGTTATTAAAAGTCTTATTGAAACATGTTCTCAGAACGTTAGTTATTTATCTTCGAATAACCTATAATTTCAGTTCTCAGAACGTTAATAAAACCTCCCATGAAAACTTTCAGGGAACCATTGTAAAACGTTCACAGAACCTCACTGAAACCTAAAAATGTACGTTCCATGAAAAGGCAAAATTTTCACTTCTGTTCTCAGAACGTTTTTAAAAATGGTCTGTTTTACCAGTCAGGAAAGTTATTGGCTTCGTTCCCAGAACCAATGGGAAACCAAAAACGTACATTCCCACATCTTCCAAGGAACCAAATGTGTTAAACTGTGTTTTCAAAATGTATTTTTTGGGGTAAAAGGCTGCTTTGTCAAATCTGCAAATAAGTGACTTAATTTTGTTACATGCACAAATTTTATTATGACTGATGTTGTCATTTTGTTAACGTATTTACACCACTGATAAGTTTGACACTCCCATTGGCGTGTACAGGACTACAATGGCAAGAATTGCATCAATTGGTCATCAAATTGGATCTGATCTTCAAGTCACAACAATAGACAAACAATGTGCTTAAAGTAATAACACACAAATAATTGTATTTTTGTCTACATTGAATACATAATTTAAACATTCACAGTGTAGGTTGGAAAAAGTATGTGAACCCCTAAGCTAATGACTTCTCCAAAAGCTAATTGGAGTCAGGAGTCAGCTAACCTGGAGTCCAATCAATGAGACGAGTTTGGAGATGGTTAGAGCTGCAAATATTGCTGCACATCTGAAGTTTGCAAAAGTGCACCTGGATGTTCCACATCGTCGGAAAAATGAAATCCCAAATATTTTGCAGGAGAATTTTAGGCTATCTGTCCGCCAATTGAAGCTCAACAAAAGTTGGGTGATGCAACAGGACAACGACCCAAAACACAGAAGTAAATCAACAACAGAATGGCTTCAACAGAAGAAAATACGCCTTCTGGTGTGACCCAGTCAGAGCCCTGACCTCAAACCGATTGAGATGCTGTGGCATGACCTCAAGAGAGCAGTTCACACCAGACATCCCAAGAATATTGCTGAACTGAAACAGTTTTGTAAAGAGGAATGGTCTAAAATTCCTCCGTTTGGTTGAGGTTATTGCTGCCAAAGGAAGGTCAACCAGTTATCAAATCCAAGGGTTCACATACTTTTCCCACCCTGCACTGTGAATGTTTATACGGTGTATTCAATAAAGACGTGAAAAATGTATAATTGTTTGTGTGTTATTAGTTTAAGCAGACTGTGTTTGTCTATTGTTGTGACCTAGATGAAGATCAGATCAAATTGTATGACCAATTTATGCAGAAATCCAGGTATTTCCAAAGGGTTCACATTCTTTTTCTTGCCACTTGTATACATCATACTCTTCACTGAGACAGGCGAACACGTTCTTTACATTTCAAGAGACTGAAGAGAGTTTCCAATTTCTCATGTCACTGAGTGCTCTTTGGGTTTCCAAGGGAAGAGTTGGAGGAATGGTCAGGTCAAAGCCGTCATGGTCATTGAATGCTAGAGGCGTGTCGAAGGAGATTGTTTGCCCTCTCTATGAATAGCTCAGGTATATGCTTTTCCCCATTCGTCTCCAAGGGTCTCCATAACCGTTAACCAGCCTGTTGCATGTGTATCACTATCCTCAGGCCTCGTTCTAGATAACATTTCCACAATGCTCCACCTTTTAATATCTAGTGGAACCTTAACAGTACGTGGTGGTATCACACTGTAAAACAGCTAAACCCAACACTTCATAGGGGCTATGCTAGCAAGGTTTAGTTTTTACATTGAACTATCTTTGAATGAGGTTGCTTTTTATATTGTTCATTCTATTTCTGACTGTAGACATATGTCATCCAGGGGCCACTCTGAAGATTTGATCGTGCTTAGCAGACAGATGAGTGACAATGCCTCGAGCCTGCCTGAAGAGACTGATGTTGGCAAAACCTACCTTTTTGTGGTCAGAGAAGGTTACCTCTCCACATACAGAACCGATATTGACTGAGATGCTCCGTTATCCAACAGTCAGAGTTGGAGTCATTACCAGACACCAGGACCAGGCTCTCACCATGTCATACCCAAAACCATGCCAAACCCAAAACAATGTGTGTGGTATTATCTATGATCTCATGGAATGAAAGAATGAAAGCTATTGTACACACAAATGACAACAATAAGGATACATAAGTACCAGAATGTGAAAAGCAGAAGCTGGCCTTTGGATATATGATGCAGTTATAGGACTTAAAAGACTAAAAGATTAAATATATTTTTTGAAGATATCTGATGTTAACATTACCTTGTATCAAGACATTACAAAGATTACTGCTTCGTGGCTTCTTTGTATGTGCTTCAACAAAATTGCCATGTCACAAATTGCTATCTGGTTTATTATTCCTTCATTTTATAGGTATCTGTTCTGTGATGTTCTGCATCCTTTGATCTGAACTGGATGGATGTTTGGTGGCTCTAGTTCATGGTTCATGGCTCTGGCTTTTGCCCATTATGGAAAGGGGACATAGCAATGAAACATTGAGTTAAATACGAGATATAATCAAAAGCCTATTTTGGAGGATATTTTAATCAGGTCTACGGTCCAGACGAAAACATAATGAGGGCTTTGGAGTTAAATTGCTCAGAACGAAATCATAAAGTGATCATGTCTGATGAGTAAGATGATGAGTAACTATTTAATAGAATCAGAATAGTAGTGCTGAGCAAATTGAGGGACTACATTTTCTGCTCATTGTCTGCCTTAATGGAAGACCACCAACCATAGGATATGTTTTCCCTAAACCTATTTAGGATAATCAAATGACACATCTACAGAAACACGTGAGCGTTTAGTGTACCTCTGATTACAACTCAAAATGATGTCATGGCTGCCTCTTTGCTTGACATCATGGGAAAATCAAAAGAAATCAGCCAAGGCCTCAGAAAAAAATTGTAGACCTCCACAAGTCTGGTTCATCCTTGGGAGCAATTTCCAAATGCCTGAAGGTATGACGTTCATCTGCACAAACAATAGTACGCAAGTATAAACACCATGGGATCACGCAGCCGTCATACCGCTCAGGAAGGAG
Organism: Oncorhynchus tshawytscha; assembly: GCF_018296145.1. Classification (NCBI taxonomy): domain Eukaryota; kingdom Metazoa; phylum Chordata; class Actinopteri; order Salmoniformes; family Salmonidae; genus Oncorhynchus; species Oncorhynchus tshawytscha. Next base: position 49,509,687 of record NC_056434.1, on the reverse strand, counting down.
ACGTATTCTGTCTCCTAGAGATGAATGTACTTTGGTACGAAAACTTTAATTCAATCCCAGAACACCAGCAAAGGACCTTGTGAAGATGCTGGAGGAAACAGGTACAAAAGTATCTATATCCACAGTAAAACAAGTCCTATATCGACATAAACTGAAAGGCCGCTCAGCAAGGAAGAAGCCACTGCTCCAAAACCGCCATAAAAAAGCCAGACTACGATTTGCAACTGCACATGGGGACAAAGATCGTACATTTTGGAGAAATGTCCTCTGGTCTGATGAAACAAAAGTAGAACTGATTGGCCATAATGACCATCATTATGTTTGGAGGAAAAAGGGGGAGGCTTGCAAGTCGAAGAACATCATCCCAACCGTGAAGCACGGGGGTGGCAACATCATGTTGTGGGGGTGCTTTGCTGCAGGAGGGACGGGTGCACTTCACAAAATAGATGGCATCATGAGGCAAGAAAAGTACGTGGATATATTGAAGCAACATCTCAAGACATCAGTCAGGAAGTTAAAGCTTGGCCGTAAATGGGTCTTTCAAATGGACAATGACCCTAAGCATACTTCCAAAGTTGTGGCAAAATGGCTTAAGGACAACAAAGTCAAGGTATTGGAGTGGCCATCACAAAGCCCTGACCTCAATCCTATAGAAAATGTGTGGGCAGAACTGAAAAAGAGTGTGCGAGCAAGAAGGCCTTACAAACCTGACTCAGTTACACCAGCTCTGTCAGGAGGAATTGGTCAAAATTCACCCAACTTATTGTGGGAAGCTTGTGGAAGGCTACCCGAAACGTTTGACCCAAGTTAAACAATTTAAAGGCAATGCTACCAAATACTAATTGAGTGTATTTAAACTTCTGACCCACTGGGAATGTGATGAAAGAAATTAAAGCTGATGAGCTCTACAGCAGAGTCTCACAACTCAATCGCTAGTTGAAAACTGTTTTCTGCCCCTCTCAATAGATATAATTTGTAGATAATTGGCCCTTTCTGGGACTCACCCACAAACAGGATCAAAACTGGCCTGTTGAGGAGTGACGGTCTCCATCCTAGCTGGAGGGGTGCTCTCCTCATATCTACGAACATAGACAGGGCTCTAACTCCCCTAGCTCCACAATGAGATAGGGTGCAGGCCAGGCAGCAGGCTGTTAGCCAGCCTGCCAGCTTAGTGGAGTCTGCCACTAGCACAGTCAGTCTATTCAGCTCAGCTATTCCCGTTGAGACCGTGTCTGTGCCTCGACCTAGGTTGGGCAAAACTAACCATGGCTGTGTTTGCCTTAAGCAATTTCACTGGAATAAAGACCTCCTCCATTCCTGCCATTATTGAAAGAGATTGTGATACCTCACATCTCAAAATAGGGCTACTTAATGTTAGATCCCTCACTTCCAAGGCAGTTATAGTCAATGAACTAATCACTGATCATAATCTCGATGTGATTGGCCTGACTGAAACATGGCTTAAACCTGATGAATTTACTCTGTTAAATGAGGCCTCACCCCCTGGTTACACTAGTGACCATATCCCTTGAGCATCCCACAATGGCGAAGGTGTTGCTAACATTTATGATAGCAAATTTCAATTGACAAAAAAACCCGTCATTTTCGTCTTTTGAGCTTCTAGTCATCAAATCAAATCAAATGGATTTATATTGCCCTTCGTACATCAGCTGATATCTCAAAGTGCTGTACAGAAACCCAGCCTAAAACCCCAAACAGCAAGCAATGCAGGTGTAGAAGCACGGTGGCTAGGAAAAACTCCCAATAAAGGCCAAAACCTAGGAAGAAACTTAGAGAGGAACCAGGCTATGTGGGGTGGCCAGTCCTCTTCTGGCTGTGCCGGGTGGAGATTATAACAGAACATGGCCAATATGTTCAAATGTACATAAATGACCAGCATGGTCAGATAATAATAATCACAGGCAGAACAGTTGAAACTGGAGCAGCAGCATGGCCAGTTGGACTGGGGACAGCAAGGAGTCATCATGCCCGGTAGTCCTGAGGCATGGTCCTAGGGCTCAGGTCCTCCGAGAGAGAGAAAGAAAGAGAGAAAGAGAGAATTAGAGAGAGCATACTTAAATTCACACAGGACACCGGATAGGACAGGAGAAGTACTCCAGATATAACAAACTGACCCTAGGCCCCGACACATAAACTACTGCAGCATAAATACTGGAGGCTGAGACAGGAGGGCTCAGGAGACACTGTGGCCCCATCCGGTGACACCCCCGGACAGGGCCAAACAGGAAGGATATAACCCCACCCACTTTGCCAAAGCACAGCCCCCACACCACTAGAGGGATAAGCTTCAACCACCAACTTACCATCCTGAGACAAGGCCGAGTATAGCCCTCAAAGATCTCCGCCACGGTACAACCCAAAGTCATGAAATCTATGCAGCCTACTCAATCACTTTTTATAGCTACTGTTTACAGGCCTCCTGGACCATATACAGCATTCCTCACTAAGTTACCTGAATTCCTATCGGACCTTGTAGTCATGGCAGATAATATTCACATTTTTGGTGACTTTAGTATTTACATGGAAAAGTCCACAGACCCACTCCAAAAGACTTTCGGAGCCATCATCGACTCAGTGGGTTTTGTCCAACATGTCTCCGGACCTACTTACTGCCACAGTCATACTCTGGACCTAGTTTTGTCCCGTGGAATAAATGTTGTGGATCTTAAAACTTCTTTGGGATAGGGGGCAACATTTTCACTTTTGGGTGAAAAGTGTGCCCAGAGTAAACTGCCTCCTACTCAGTTCCAAATGCGAATATATGCATATTATTAGTATATTTTTCCAAAACTGTTTGAATGATGTCTGTGAGTATAACAGAACTCAAATGTCAGGCGAAAACCTGAGAAGAATCCAACCAGGATGTGGGAAATTTGAGGTTTGTAGTTTTTCAAAGCTTGGCCTATCGAATACACAGTGTCTATGGGGTCAATTTGCACTTCCTAAGGCTTCCACTAGGTGTCAACTGTCTTTAGAAACTTGTTTGAGGCTTCTACTGTAAAGGAGGGGGGAATGGGGGCTCTTTGAGTCAGTAGTCTGGCAGAGTGTCACTGGCTGGTGACGCACGATCACGAGAGAGTTAGTTCTCGTTCCATGGCTTTTCGACAGACAATGGAATTCTCCGGTTGGAACCTTAGTGAACATTTATGAATAAAACATCCTAAAGATTGATTCTGTACAACGTTTGATAGATTACTGGTTGTAAAAACATAACTTTTGGAATTTTCGTCCGACCTTTCCGCTGGAAGTTGCACACGCGCTTTGATTTGTTTACCAAATGCACTAACAAAAGGAGGTATATGGACATAAATGATGAACTGTATCGAACAAATCACACATTTATTTGGAACAGATTCCTGGGAGTGCATTCTGATGAAGATCATCAAAGGTAAGTGAATATTTATAATGCTATTTCTGACTAATGTTGACTGCGCAACATGGTAGATATTTCTTTTGGCTGGTTTGGGCTCTGAGCTCCGTACTTAGATTATTGCATGGTATGCTAGAGATAGAGATTGCTAGAGATTGTCTCTAGTGTTAAACCGGCACGTCTCAGAGTTTCCCGACCAGCACTTGGCACTTTTTTTCATGTATATTTATCCTGAAAAATTCCCCAGTCATTAACAATTACAAGTATACCCATAACATAAGGCACCCACCACTATGTTTGAAAATATGGAGAGTGGTACTCAATAATGTGTTGTAATGGATTTGCCCCAAGCAGTATTACTTTTGCAGAATATGTTTTAATCTGTACAGGCTTCCTTCTTCCTTCTTCCTTCACGCTGTCAATTAGGTTAGTATTGTTGAATAACTACAATGTTGTTGATCCATCCTCAGCTCTCATATCACAGCCATTAATGTCTGTAACTGTTCTAAAGTCACCATTGGCCTCATGGTGAAATCCCTGAACAGTTTCCTTCCTCTCTGGCAACTGAGTTAGGAAGGACGCCTGTATTTTTGTAGTGAGTGGGTGTATTGATACACCATCCAGAGTGTAATTAATATTTTTCACCATGCTCAAAGCTATGTTCTTTTGTTTTTACCCTACCAATAGGTGCCCTTCTTTGTGAAGCATTGGAAAACCTCCCAGGTCTTTGTGGTTGAATCTGTTTTTCAAATTCACTGCTCAACTGAGGGGCCTTACAGATACTTACATGGGGTTAAAGACTATTATTGCACACAGAGTGAGTCCATACTCTTATGTTACTTCTTAAGCAAATTTTTACTCCTGAATTTATTTAGGCTTACCATAACATGTGGTGGGTGCCTTATGTTATGGGTATGCTTGTTGAATACTTATTTACACAAGATATTTCAGTTTGACATTTTTTATTTATTTGTAATTTAGAAAAATATAATTCCACCTTGATGTTCCAATTTAATCAATGTTAAATTCAAGCTGTAACACAGCTAAATGTGGAAGAAGTCAAGGGGTGTGAATACTTTCTGAATAATCGGATTAGTCCCCAAGATTCAAATAACTCTAATACAATGGTAGGGGACTACAACACAGTTGTAAGTACGTCAATAGACCCTAAAGGCAATCATACTGCCAACTATCATCCTCTGGAGCTCAACGAGATTAATCATTTTATGGACACATTGATTGATCGATATTTCGAGGCTTAAAAACCCAGATTTTGTAAGATATACTCGGAGAAGGCTTCATCAAGATATTCGGATGTATTATTTTCTGGTTTCCTTTTCTATGGTGCCAAAAGTGAAAAAAAAGTATTGATTGAGGATTGAATTATACTGTATCAGATCAACCAATATCCCTTTATGTAACTGTGACAACTTTTCCACGAGGACAGGGATATTGTCAATTTGACCAGGGTTTAGTGACTGGCACTACTTTCTTAACAAAAACTACTTATCGTATGGGATGCCTTTAGAGGCCAATAAAACAATAAGACAATTAAACTTTCTTCCCAAAAACAAAAACAGTATCAATCAATGGAGAAAAGACTTACAACAGAAATAGAAAATCTAACATTACACATCAATGGTGTAGCTACAGTTGAAGTCAGACGTTTACATTCACCTTAGCCAAATACATTTAAACTCAGTTTCACAATTCCTGACATTTAATCCTAGTAAAAATGCCCTGTCATAGGTCAGTTTGGATCCCCACTTTATTTTAAGAATATGAAATGTCAGAATAATAGTAGAGAGAATTATATTTCAGCTTTAACTTCTTTCATCACATTCCCAGTGGGTCAGAAGTTTACGTACACTCAATTAGAATTTGGTAGCATTACCTTTAAATTGTTTAACTTGGGTCAAACATTTCGGGTAGCCTTCCACAAGCTTAGCCTTCTACAAGCTTAAGTTAGGTGAATTTTGGCCCATTCCACCTGACAGAGCTGGTGTAACTGAGTCCGGTTTGTAGGCCTCCTTGCTTGTACAAGTTTTTTCAGTTCTGCCCACACATTTTCTATAGGATTGAGGTCAGGGCTTTATGATGGCCACTCCAATACCTTGACTTTGTTTTCCTTAAGCCATTTTGCCACAACTTTGGAAGTATGCTTGGGGTCATTGTCCATTTTGAAGACCCATTTGCGACCAAGCTTTAACTTCCTGACTGATCATTATGGCCAAACAGTTCCATTTTTGTTTCATTAGACCAGAGGACATTTCTCCAAAAAGTGCGATATTTGTCCACATGTGCAGTTGCAAACCATAGTCTGGCTTTTTTATGGCAGTTTTGGAGCAGTGGCTTCTTCCTTGCTGAGCAGCCTTTCAAGTTATGTCGATATAGGACTTGTTTTACTGTGAATATAGATACTTGTGTACCTGTTTCCTCCAAGATCTTCACAAGGTCATTTGCTGTTGTTATGGGATCGATTTGCACTTTTTGCACCAAAGTACGTTCATCTCTAAGAGACAGATGATATGATGGTTGCGTGGTCCCATGGTGTTTATACCTGTGTACTATTTATACTGTTTATACAGATTAATGTGCTACCTTCAGGCATTTGGAAATTGCTCCCAAGGATGAACTAAACTTGTGGAGGTCTACAATTATTTTTCTGAGGTCTTGGCTGATTTCTTTTGATTTTACCATGATGTCAAGCAAAGAGGCACTGAGTTTGAAGGTAGGCCTTGAAATACATCCACAGGTACACCTCCAATTAACTCAAATTATGTCAATTAGCCTATCAGCAGCTTCTAAAGCCATGACATCCTTTTCTGGAATTTTCCAAACAATTTAAAGGCACAGTCAACTTAGTGTATGTAAACTTCTGACCCATTGGAATTGTGATACAGTGAATTTTAAGTGAAATAATCTGTCTGTAAACAATTGTCGGAAAAATGACTTGTGTCATGCACAAAGTAGATGTCCTAACCGACTTACCAAAACTATAGTTTGTTAACAATAACTTTGTGGAGTGGTTGAAAAACAGGTTTTAATGACTCCAACCTAAGTTTACCCAAACTTCCAACTTCAACTGTAAATGTAATATTGAACCACTGAATAATCTAGCCACAAAATAAAAGTTGTTTGAGGAACCCATTCAGGCATGTTTGGGTTTCATTTATCTACAAAACTGAGCAAATTGGATGGAGAATGCTGAGAAATGCAACAGAAAATAACCCCAAAAATGTGTTAAACGATGGAGAAATCCTTCTCACCAACAGAGATTTTGAATGAGAAAGTAAAATATTTTAAACAAATCTTCTCCTGTCAAGTTCCTTCAACCTCACTTGACAATGAATTTTGTGATATCCTTATGCCCAAAAATCTGGTTAAACTAACTGTGACACAAAAAAAGCCCTAATTACAAATGCCAATCTATCGTTGGAAAATTGATTCCTTTCAGATGGAGAAAACCCCTGCTCTCAATGGCATTCCAAAAAGAGATATATAGAAATGTTTTTGAACTACTTCAAGATCCATTACTATCATGTTTTATAAAATGTAAATGCATTTACTAATATATAAATGGCAAACTGTCAGAAACACAAAAAAAGGGACTGACCTCTCTCCTACTAATTCAGAAGCCAGGGGGTAATACAAGAGTCATGAAACAAGGTTACCCTCTGTCACCATTCCTATTTATCTAGTGATAACATTTAGGAATGAAACATTTATGGATTAGAGGCAAAAGTATCAATGTACGCCAATGATTCAAGTTTTCTCGAGTCCTCAATCTCCAACATTGAAGGGAGGACCTGGATAATATTATGGATTGGTTCTCAAAGATACAAACGTTAAATTGCCATGTGGTCTCCAGATTAAATGGTAGTTGTGAAGTCGATGTGCTTGGTGTACATATCCTGGAAAAGTTTAGCGATCTTGCAACTGTTACCTTTGATAGAAAACTTAGCAAAATAGATATAATCATTAAACCTTGGAGAGGGAAACACCCATTAATTTACAGGAAGATTATCCTGATTAATTATCTAGTGATATCGCAGTTTACATATTTATTCATGGCTAGGAATGACAAAAGGTTAGACGAGCATATTTATATAATTAAAAGTAGTTTGGATGGTTAAACCTATGAATATCAAAGCATTAAACCCGTCTCGTAAAGCCTCCATTGTACCAAGATTGCATCTATTTAAAACTGTTTTCTAGCAAGCTACTAAGTGAGGCCCATCCTAGGTTCAAGAGTGGGCTCTTTGCCTTTTTGCAGATTAAAACCTTACATTTTTGGTGCATTGATGATGAAGCTCTGTTTAAAGTGTCCATTTAAAATGAAGTCATACAGAGTTGGTTACCATTTCAATTTATTTTTCTAGAAAAGGCAGATCTAATATTACATCAAATAATATGGCTAAACTCCAATGTACTGATAAAGAAAAAAACAGTTTTCTATACTATTTATGAAGGACATTGTAAACAAGGACAGTAAAACTATGTCACGCAAGCAACTAACAACAGTGTAAGGAGGTGTACGCTCAATACAAAATTATAACCAACTCATCGCAGCTCTATCACAAAATTGGAAGAGATAATTACTAAAGATCAAAATAATTTGTCTGTCCGCCACCCATTAAAAATCATAGGCTTAAAATGATTTGTTTAAATTGAAAAATGTATCCATTCCGCTTAAAGTCGAAAGGTTTTACAGCATTGCCTTATACAGTACAATTCAAGTTAGCTGGGAACAGGTCTTTGATGTCCCAATACATTGGCATTGGGTCTATAAACTGATATATAAAACAACAATTGACATACAGTGTATCAATCCATTCATGTAAATTTAAGCTATTATAAAAAAAAATTTACAAAAAGAATGCTCAATGTATGGGGCATTGAACAGTCAGCCTTGTGCAGACTCTGCCATGAGGAAACAGAATTGATAGAGCATCTTTTCTGGTACTGTCCATCGATGGCTCACTTTTGGAGTCAGGTCCAGGAATGGTTGTTATGTCATAATATCAGGGTTAAGATGGGCATGCAAACTGTATTTTTAGGGGATCTGAAAAACCATGATCAGTCAATGGGAAATATAATTATGCTCTTGGGTAAAGAATTCATTTTAGGGCAATATTGGTAGAAATGTTACAAATAGGGAGGTTCAGGACCCTTGTAAAGCATCAGAGTAAAATGGAGGGATGTATTGCAAAAGGAAATAGCAAAATGGCACTATACTGGATTAATCTGTGGAAATCGGAGTGTTGGAATTAAGATCACAATGAATGGTGTATTGGCCGTTGTGGAGACTCTTCCAGAAAGAGGAAATTAAGAATATATGTATAATTATTTAACTACATGTACCATACATGTGAGTGAAAATAGCTGTAAGTAGCAGTAGAAGTATTGTCTTCCATTAGTTTACTCCAATCAGGGTAGGGATGGTAGGATTGGGGGAAAAGTATTAAAACATTTTTTTAAATAAGAGGAATTAGAAATTACGCACACAATTAAATTGATACAACCCACAATTTATCTGCAATATTAAATCTTAAAGCAATTTTTGTAATGATAAGTTCCTTTTGAGTACTTTTGAGGTGACATGTAACGTCACAATTTCTTGCAATGTCAGTCTGCCTCACTCACGGGAAACTCGCAGGCCCTGTCTTATGGTGAAAACATTGGTTTACGTCAGTAAGATAAAGCATTAGTACTTAAACCAAAATACTTCAACATTTTTGTTTTATATTAAAACATGCAGCAGATACTTGTAGATATATAGCTTTACCACTCTGTCTTTATTGTACAGCATAATCCTTTAATATTTTCTTTATAAGCTATGGTATGATATACAGTAATCTCCCACACACAGATTCACAGAAATAACAAAAATACCAAGGATATCAAGGCCATTTGAAAGGAAAATATATATTTTTGTTTTCGGGTTTTAAAACATTAGCCTTAATTATCCTAGTTGCTACTGTTATACTGTATATGTTTATTGACAAGACATTCCAAAAGCATATGTAGCCAAGAAATGTCTTTGTTTTTTAAAGAAAAGCTCATTTTTTGTCCATTAAAATAACATCAAAATGATCAGAAATACAGTGTTAATGTTGTAAATTACTTTTGTAGCTGGAAACTGCTGGTTTTCATGGAATATCTACATAGGTGTACAGAGGCCCATTATCAGCAACCATCACTCCTGTGTTCCAATAGCTTGTTGTGTTAGCTAATCCAATTTGATCATTATAAAAGGCTAATTGATCATTAGAAAACCCTTTTGCAATTATGTTAGCACAGTTGAAAACTGCTTTCCTGATTAAAGAAGCAATAAAACTAGCTTTCTTTAGACTAGTTGAATATCTGGAGCATCAGCATTTGTGGGTTCGATTACAGGCTCAAAATGGCCAGAAATAAAGACATTTCTTCTGAAACTCGTCAGTTTATTCTTGGTCTGAGAAATGAAGGCTATTCCATGCAAGAAATTGCCAAGAAACTGAAGATCTCGTACAACGCTGCATACTACTCCCTTCACAGAACAGCACAAACTGTCTCTAACCAGAATAGAAAGAAGTGGGAGGCCCCGGTGCACAAATGAGCAAGAGGACAAGTACAATAGAGTGTCTAGTTTGAGAAACAGATGCCTCACAAGTCCTCAACTGGCAGCTTCATTAAATAGTACCCACAAAACACCAGTCTCAATGTCAACAGTGAAGAGGCGACTGCGGGATGCTGGCCTTCTGTGCAAAGAAAAATCTCAGACGGTCCAATAAAAAGAAAAGACTAAGATGGGAAAAAGAACACAGACTCTGGACATAGGAAGATTGGAAAAGTGTTATCGACAGACAAATCCAAGTTTGAGGTGTTCGGATCACAAAGAAGAACATTTGTGAGATGCAGAAAAAATGAAAAGATGCTGGAGGAGTGCTTGACTTGATCTCAAGCATGGTGAAGGCAATGTGATGGTCTAGGGGTGCTTTGCTGGTGGTAAAGTGGGAGATTTGTACAGCGTAAAAGGGATCTTGAAGAAGGAAGTCTATCCATTTTGCAATGCCATGCCATACCCTATGGACGGCACTTAATTGGAGCCAATTTCCTCCTTCAACAGGACAATGACCCAAAGCACAGCTCCAAACTATGCAATAACTATTTAGGGAAGAAGCAGTCAGCTGGTATCCTGTCTATAATGGAGTGGCCAGCACAGTCACCGGATCTCAACCCCATTGAGCTGTTGTAGGAGCAGCTTGACCGTATGAAGTGCCCATCAAGCCAATCCAACTTGGAGGTGCTTCAGGAAGCATGAGGTGAAATCTCTTCAGATTACCTCAACAAATTGACAACTAGAATGCCAAAGGTCTGCAAGGCTGTAATTGCTGCAAATGGAGGATTCTTTGACGAAAGCAACGTTTGAAGGACACAATTATTAATAACCTTGTCAACGTCTTGGCTTAATTTCCTATTCATTTTGCAACTCATTTCATGTATGTTTTCATGCAAAACAATGACATTTATAAGTGACCCCAAACCTTTGATCGGTAGTGTATGTGATCATGTCTCAATGTAATCAAGGTATGAAATGATTGTGATTTTCAATTACAATCTCTTTTAGGGCTTAGTTGTGTTCAATTTGTAGTGTTCAAATTATTATACTTATTTTCAGTCTCCCCGACCATTTATTCCGACAACAATTAGTCCCTCGGCTGAATCTAGTTGCTTACCCCTGCGTTAAGGTGTCTGTAATAGAATATACTTGTCAAAAACAAATGTAGGCATTAATAAAGCATTTCTATAGCTTCCCAAAGGATTTTTACAAATGGAGGAAGAGTACCAAAATGGCTGTGCGGGAGCATCAAAAAAGCACCCTCTGTCAGTCATCTAATGTTATTACATATCATTGGATAAAACTTTTAATCAGAATTAATTTAACAGAATTTGAATCACCAGAATGCACGGACACTGATACCTATGCACCTTCTCTACTGCACCACATTGCATAATCAGTGGAGACGGTTGCTAGGCAGGCTGTTCTCAGCAAGCATCTCTTCTCTTGTTAAGGTATTGATGACAACAGTAACACAGTGTACTTTGGACAAACCAGTGCTGGTGGAAAAGCCGGGGATATCTATTTCACACACTAATGGTCTGCTTCTTCCCTCCCCTAAGCCTCTAAGTCGCTCAGAGACTGAACATAACAATTTGGATGGCCCTGCCACTGGTGCCTTGCCCTACCTCGTTGGGTGAACATGGGGTTCGTAAGTGTGCAGTGCTTGAAGCAGGCGGTTTGTCCAAATTGGATGAAAATCGAATACCTTGGAATTTATTTTATGATGTAAATAGAGATCCCATGTCTTACATATATTGGAGATGATAGAGGAGAAGAATAGAGGTCACAATTGTAGGTGCATTTTGTCCTTCTGATTGGCTAGTTAATACAGTATGTACTTTGGTTCTTTGATTTGGCACCAAGCTGTGTGGTGATTACCTTCACTCACTCTCTGTGCTCATCATTAAAGGGATAGTTCACATCAAATACAAATTGACATGAATTCCCACTTATATTACCTTGGCTGTTGCTGACCATTTTTGGTGCATATTTGGCTTATTTAGATAATTTTAGCTCACTTTGGCAAGCACAAGTTCCCTTGGACCAACGATTAATAGAAGCCAAAAGGGCAGATCATAGCTTGTTCTAAAAAGCATTAACATTTTCTCAAATGTTATTGTTGGGACACACATTACCGGCCAATATGTCAGCAGGCCAAACAAGGAAACAGTAGTTCAATAAAGCCCCATTTATACATTGTGCTAACATGGGTCCTTTGTCCTGATCTTGTCTACATTCTGATTGTGCCTACATTTCAAGAAATGTGTCTACACATGGTGTTAGAATTTGTCTGTTATCCGTCCACTGTGTCTGCAGCTTGACCATATTTCCTGGTTCTTTCCCAATTATTTCACAGCTCTTCTTCCAAAATAATATGTATTTATATATTGTAAGACACATATTGATGTAGTTAGTTAATGGTGCCACCTGTCATTGATTTTAGAGAGCGGAATAATAATGATTTAAATGGTTTCTCTGTCAAGTTCTGTCTACACTTGTAAGATATCCAGACACAATGCGTGTCTGACTACCTCCGGAGGTAGGCAGGTTGATCTGATTACAATCAGATCACAATGTGTATTTTGATTGTATTAACTGGGTCCCATGATGTCACTGCTAACAGTGAGACTTGTTTAGCTGTTTGTTTACCTCAGATCAGCAGGAGCTGAAAGCTTCCCTGGGCACTGGTGTGTTCTGATACGACAGTAATTACACAGGAATAATCACAATTAAAGTACTAGGCCTACTGTCCATTTTTCTTACGGTTGTGGCAACCTTAGCACCAGCAATTACCATGGGGCAGTTTGGACAAACAGTTATTTTGGGATTAAACTGGGAATGATGCTAAAGACAGCAATGGCTGAGTCACAAACTAAACATACAGAAATGTGCAGTATGTTCAATATCAGAGTATGGGAGACAGGGGTTGGTTGTCTCACAGGTTGGCTGTCACAGTGCTTATTACTCTAAATCCATGGGGGGGGGGGGCTGTGTAATAAATTCTAGATAAAAATGTGTGTCCTCTATAGGAGAGGTCTTCCATGTAGTCAATTCAGGTCAGGATCACAAAACATTGACGTGAGAGGAATATTTGCATTTTCATGGGTGAAAGCTTCTTATCATATACTTATACATATATTTCTTTAATAAACAATTGTATGATTGGAATATCCATAAAACATTTTTGAAAAAGAGGAAAGGGAGAGCTTGTTGGGGTTGTTGAGGTTGCTTGTCACAATCTGTCAACCATCTCCACTATAACAATGCACCCAGTAAGCTAAATTATGTTTAAAAGAAGACTTGTTTTCCACACATTGATTAAACAAATTTGTTTAATTATATATTTAACAAATTTGGACAGTTTAATTCAACAGAGTGCAGTACAGTGCAGCACGGTACAGTAAAATTGAATTCAGTAGAGAACAGTACAATACAATTGAGTTTAATTCAGTAGAGAACATTATAGAGTAGAGTACAGATGTTTTTTATTTAGTAGAATACAGGAGGATAAAATACAGTAAATGATACTGCACTCTACCCTACTGAACTATACTCAACTTCACTTCACTGTATCACACTGTGCTCTATTGAACTGTACTAATCTGAACTGAATTATACTCTAAATTCTTTACTGTACTGAATAAACTCTACAGTAACTTGCAAAAGTATTCATCCTGTCACGACTCTCGTGGGTTGAAGAAGGAGACCAAGGTGCAGAGTGGTAGGCGTTCATGATATTTATTAAACTGAACACCGCAACAAAATAACAAAGTAGAAAAACGAAAGCGCACAGTTCTGTCAGGCAACTAAACGGCTAAACAGAAAATAACTACCCACAAAACACAGGTGGGAAAAAGGCTGCTTAAGTTTGATTCCCAATCAGAGACAACGATAGACAGCTGTCCCTGATTGAGAACTATACCGGCCAAAACATAGAAATAAATAAACTAGAATGCCCACACTAGTCACACCCTGGCCTAACCAAAATATAGAATAAAAGCCTCTCTATGGCCAGGGCGTGACACATCCCTCTGGCATTTTTCCTATTTTGTTGCATTACAACCTGTAATTTAAATGGATTTTTATTTGGATTTCATGTAATGGACATACACAAAATACTGAAATGAAAACAAAATCACTTGTTTGAAAAAAAAACGGGGAAAAAACGTAGTGCGTGCATATGTATTCACCCCCTTTGCTATGAAGCCCCTAAATAAGATCTGGTACAACCAATTACCTCCAGAAGTCACATAATTAGTTAAATAAAGTCCACCTGTGTGCATTCTAAGTGTCACAAGATCTGTCACATGATCTCAGTATATATACACACCTGTTCTGAAAGGCCCCAGAGTCTACAACTCCACTAGGCGAAGGGGCACCACCAAGCAAGCAGCACAATGAAGACCAAGGAGCTCTCCAAACAGGTCAGGTACAAAGTTGTGGAGAAGTACACATCAGGGTTGGGTTCTAAAAAAATATCTGAATATTTGAACATCTCGGAGCACCATTAAATCCATTATTTTAAAAAATGTAAAAGAATATGGCACCACAACAAACCTGCCAAGAGATGGCCACCGACCAAAACTCACGGACCAGGAAAGGAGGGCATTAATCAGATAGACAACAAAGAGAGCAAATATAACCCTGAAGGAGCTGCAAAGCTCCACAATGGAGATTGGCGTATCTGTCCATAGGACCACTTTAAGCCTTACACTCCACACAGCTGGGCTTTACAGAAGAATTAAAGAAAAAAATAAGATAACATGTTTGATGTTCGCCAAAAGGCATATGGGAGACTCCTCAAACATATGGAAGAAGGTACTCTGGTCAGATGAGACTAAAATGTAGCTTTTTGTCCATCAAGGAAAATGCTATGTCTGGTGCAAACCCAACACCTCCCATCACCCGAGAACACCATCCCCATAGTGAATCATGGTGTTTGGGGCATCATGCTGTGAGGATGTTTTTCATCAGCAGGGACTAGGAAACAGGTCACAATTGAAGGAATGATGGATGGCGCTAAATACAGGGAAATTATTTAAGGAAACCTGTTTCAGTCTTCCAGAGATTTGAGACTGGGACGGAGGTTCACCTTCCAGCAGGACAGTGACCCTATACTGCAAAAGCAACATTCAAATGGTTTAAAGGTTAACATTTAAATGACTTGGAATGGCCTAGTAAAAGTCCAGACCTCAATCCAATTGAGAATCTGTGGTATGATTTAAAGATTGATGTACACCAGCAGAACCCATCCAACTTGAAGGAGCTGGAAAAGTTTTGCCTTGAAGAATGGGCAAAAATCCCAGTGGCTAGATGTGCCAAGCTTATAGAGACTTGCAGCTGTAATTGCTGCAAGAGGTGGTTCTACAAAGTATTGACATTGGGGGGGAGAATAGTTATGCACGTTCAGGTTTTTGTCATATCTTGTTTGTTACACAATAAAACATATTTTGCATCTTCAAAGTGGTAGGCATGTTGTGTAAATCAAATGATACAAACCCCCCAAAAATCTATTTTAAATCCAGGTTGTAAGGCAATAAAATAAGGAAAAATGCCAAGGGGGGTGAATACTTTCGCAAGCCACTGTAATTGTCTTTACCGTACTGCTGTGCTTGACAGTATACTATGCTGTCCAAACTTGTGAAACATAAACATCTATGATTGGTTCAGATTTGGTCTGATCTGCTTGTCAAAACTGTAAGTCATGCGACTCCGACTGAGTCAGCAACATTCACGCATGCACACACTGAAAAAAAAACATTCCTTGGTTTCAACAACAAATAACATAAAGCTGTGAACATGTGTTATCACTTCATCAAAATATTTAATTTTCATCCAAATATCAGATATTATTTTCTGCTTTATTAAGCATTGATATGATGATTTGAGTGGAGTAAGAACTACAATGTCAAAGCAAATATTACACTTTTTAATTTAATTGTACTTATTAATTTGTATTGTTTTAGATAGAAATACTGTTAAAACAAATAACAGTATACTATTTTTTTTACACTTTGTAAATGCAATTGTTTTTGAAGAACAAATAGCAAACACTGTTACAACCAACCTCATACTGTGGATGGGGCTGGTTGTCACAAGTGGACAGAGTGGGTTTCATGGCTTATAACTCCAGGATGGAATGAGATATGAGCATCAAAGGGTCTCCATTTCAGCCCAAGACCTTGTTCTTTTTCAGAAAATGTAAGTCTTGTAAGATACACAATACCCCATAATGACAAATCGAAAAACAGTATTTTAGAATTTCTTTGCAAATTTATATAATAAAAAATAAAAAAATGTATTTACATAAGTATTCAGACCCTTTGATATGAGACCCGAAATTGAGCTCAGGTGCATCCTGTTTCTATTGATCATCATTGAGATGTTTCTACAACTTGGTTGGAGTCCACCTGTGGTAAATTCAATTTTTAGGACATGATTTGAAAAGGCAAACACCTGTCTATATGAGGTCCCACAGTTGACAGTGCATGTCAGAGCAAAAACCAAGCTATGAGGTCGAAGGAATTGTCCATAGAGCTCAGAGACAGGACTGTGTCGAGGCACAGCCCTGGGAAAGGGTACCAAAACATGCATCATTTATGCAGCATTGAAGGTACCCAAGACCATAGTGGCCTCCATCATTCTTAAATGGAATAAGTTTGGAATCACCAAGACTCTTCCTAGAGCTGGCCGCTCTGCCAAACAGAGCAATCGGGGGAGAAGGGCCATGGTCAGGGAGGTGACCAAGAAACCGATGGTCACTCTGACAGAGCTCCCGAGTTCCTCTGTGGAGATGGGAGAACCTTCCAGAAGGACAACCATCTCTGCAGCACTCCACCAATCAGGCCTTTATGGTACAGTGGCCAGACGGAAGCCACTCCTTAGTAAAAGGCACATGACAGCCCGCTTGGAATTTGCCAAAAGGCACCCATAAGAATCAATATTTCTGATGAAACCAAGATTGAACTCTTTGGCATGAATGCCAAGAGTAACGTCTGGAGGAAACCTGGCAGCCTCCCTATGGTGAAGCATGGTGGTGGCAGCATCATGCTGTGTGGATGTTTTTCAATGGCAGGGACCCGGAGACTAGGGAAAGGGAAAGATTAACAGAGAAAATCACAGAGAGATCCTTGATAAAAACCTGCTCCAGAGCACTTAGGACCTAAGACTGGCACTAAGGTTCACCTTCCAACAGGACAGCGAACCTAAGCACACAACCAAGACAACTCAGGAGTGGCTTTGTGACAAGTCTCTGAATACCCAGCCAGAGCCCGGACTTGAAGCCGATCGAACATCTCTGGAGAGACCTGAAAATAGCTGTGCAGCGGCACTCCCCATCCAACCTGACAGAGCTTGAGAGGATCTGTAGAGAAGAATGTGAGAAACTCTCCAAACACAGGTGTTCAAAGCTTGTAGCATAATACCCAGAAGACTTGAGGCTGTAATCACTGCCAAGGGTTCTTCAACAAAGTACTGAGTAAAGGGTCTGAAATGTGACATTCCAGTTTTTTTTCTTTCTCTAATACATTTACAAAAAAATCTTTTAAAAAACAGTTTTTGCTTTGCATTATTAGGTATTGTGTGTAGATCGATGAGGGAAAAAACAGTTTAGAATAAGGCTGTAAACATAACAAAATGTGGAAAAAGTCAAGGCGTCTGAATACTTTCCGAATGCACGGTACTGGTGCTGAGAAATAAATGAGTAAAAAGTGTGACAACCAACCCCTGTCTACCCTGCATGTACTTGAAATAGTTGTGGTGGTTAAGAAGTGTGAAACTCTTATGTTTACAAATTGATTCTCTGATGCCCTGTTTTTGAGAGAGGTGTATGTTTCTTGAGTGAAGTATTGACTTGATTACTTTATTTATCTTCATCATCCTTTTCCAAAGACATATGTTCTTGTTTGAAATGGTTTAACAACTACGTATTCAACAATAATGTCTTTGAGAAAGCTCAGCACAGTTTCTAAATTCACAGACAGAGTGAAACACCACACAAGCTAATTGACAATTATCACATGTTCTACTGCAAACATTTGAAAAAAAATAACAATATATGTTCAATGACCGAGAAGTAGAAGTTATTTATTTAAAACGTTTTTAAATGTTTTATTAAAATCACTCCCAGAATTGACTGCCTTGAACATTCTGATAACAGGGGTCACACAATGACGTCATTTAGATTCTGAAAAGCTCTGTGTCAACTCGGTCATTGACACAACAAAAAATGTGTGTTTTCTATTTTCTAACATTTCTCAGTTCAAAAATATTAAATATATATTAAATGAAAGCTAAAGAGGCTTTTGAGAAACCACAAACCAAAAGCTCAAGATATGTCAGTCATCCAATTTTCTTGTCATTTTGAAGTAGATAATTGCTTGTTAATTGAACTGTCATATGCCTCTCAGACTTGTGTTTTGAAAAGATTGTATTTTTTTAAAAAGATTACATTGATCCAAGTGTCAAGATGGTGGTTGATGCCAGCAGTCAAATGGTGTTGTTGTACCCTCTTCAATGTGAGATACTAAAGCCCTTATCGTAGTAAAACTATCAGCCCATGTATGACATACAGTGGGACAAAAAAGTATTTAGTCAGCCACCAATTGTGCAAGTTCTCCCACTTAAGATGAGAGAGGCCTGTAATTTTCATCATAGGTACACTTCAACTATGACAGACAAAATTAGAAAAAAAATCCAGAAATCACATTGTAGGATTTTTAATGAATTTATTTGTAAATTATGGTGGAAAATAAGTATTTGGTCACCTACAAACAAGCAAGATTTCTGGCTCTCACAGACCTGTAACTTCTTCTTAAAGAGGCTCCTCTGTCCTCCACTCGTTACCTGTATTAATGGCACCTGTTTGAACTTGTTATCAGTATAAAAGACACCTGTCCACAACCTCAAACAGTCACACTCCAAACTCCACTATGGCCAAGACCAAAGAGCTGTCAAAGGACACCAGAAACAAAATTGTAGACCTGCACCAGGCTGGGAAGACTGAATCTACAATAGGTAAGCAGCTTGGTTTGAAGAAATCAACTGTGGGAGCAATTATTAGGAAATGGAAGACATACAAGACCACTGATAATCTCCCTCGATCTGGGGCTCCATGCAAGATCTCACCCCGTGGGGTCAAAATTATCACAAGAACGGTGAGCAAAAATCCCAGAACCACACGGGGGGACCTAGTGAATGACCTGCAGAGAGCTGGGACCAAAGTAACAAAGCCTACCATCAGTAACACACTATGCCGCCAGGGACTCAAATCCTGCAGTGCCAGACGTGTCCCCCTGCTTAAGCCAGTACATCTCCAGGCCCATCTGAGGTTTGCTAGAGAGCATTTGGATGATCCAGAATAAGATTGAGAGAATGTCATCTGGTCAGATGAAACCAAAATATAACTTTTTGGTAAATTCTCAACTCGTTGTGTTTGGAGGACAAAGAATGCTGAGTTGCATCCAAAGAACACCATACCTACTGTGAAGCATGGGGGTGGAAACATTATGCTTTGGGGCTGTTTTTCTGCAACGGGACCAGGACGACTGATCCGTGTAAAGGAAAGAATGAATGGGGCCATGTATCGTGAGATTTTGAGTGAAAACCCCCTTCCATCAGCAAGGGCATTGAAGATGAAACGTGGCTGGGTCTTTCAGCATGACAATGATCACAAACACACCGCCCGGGCAACGAAGAAGTGGCTTCGTAAGAAGCATTTCAAGGTCCTGGAGTGGCCTAGTCAATCTCCAGATCTCAACCCCATAGAAAATCTTTGGAGGGAGTTGAAAGTCCGTGTTGCCCAGCAACAGCCCCAAAACATCACTGCTCTAGAGGAGATCTGCATGGAGTAATGGGCCAAAATACCAGCAACAGTGTGTGAAAAGCTTGTGAAGACTTACAGAAAACGTTTGACCTCTGTCATTGCCAACAAAGGGTATATAACAAAGTATTGAGATAAACTTTTGTTATTGACCAAATACTTATTTTCCACCATCATTTACAAATAAATTCATAAAAAATCCTACAATGTGATTTTCTGGATTTTTTTTCTCATTTTGTATGTCATAGTTGAAGTGTACCTATGATGAAAATTACAGGCCTCTCTCATCTTTTTAAGTGGGAGAACTTGCACAATTGGTGGCTGACTAAATACTTTTTTGCCCCACTGTATGTACTGTACATTTGTAAGACAATATATAAGGGGTTGTAAAATCACCTTTAGGGCATAAACACACTAAATAGACACCACAATTTTGTACACATTTTAAGTGTGTGAAATTGACAAAATGGCACATTACCAATGACTGAATCAACACATTATCTCCTGACACAGAATGACCACATTTTAGGTCGATAACTACTTAACCACACATAATCTCACACAAATCAAAATGTGAAGTTGACAGAAAAACCTCAACAAGTAGAAAGACATGGACTTTGTTGCATTTGTAATGTAATTAATCAAACTAAAACAAATGAAGTGTAAAGAAATGCACGAAAACAAGAATGACCTTCTTATTTTAATGCTTATGGTTGGAATATCACAACTCCTCTCCTAGTGCCTTTATATAGAAAAACTGCAGAGTTAGTCTATGATTGGGATGGCCTATCTTGCAGTGGGCATGTCAGAACACAACAGCTCTAGAGTCTGGATGTACACTGTACTAGCTATAATTAACAATCAAAGCAGAAGCAAGGTGCCATTCATCCAACAGATCAAAGAGACAATCAGCCGATGTAAATCAGGTAGGAACCAGACAGCCAGAGAAACTGATGAAGAGAAATTAGCGTTTTTTAAATCTAGTGAATCTCAGATGATAGGAGGTACAGCAGTCTACAGTATGTGCCTGTGTTTCTGTCTGGCTAGGGGGAGTCTGCTGACTGGGAGAGGTGTTTTCAGAGATATGAGGCTATGTTTACAGTACATAATCAACTTTGACAGTAGATAGAAATGTTTACATTTATTTTGGTTTATTCTTCAGGTTCATTAGGGTATTGGATTTTATTGATCTAATGTTAGTTAATTAAAGATTCATTATAAAGGTTTTGTATAATTTCATCCAGTAGTTTTGAAAGTAGAGCTCATGAGCCTTAATGGGTCCCCAAAAATTGTGCACAATTACCTGTAACGTCATCCATTTTGTATGATATGTTACGAAGTGCAGCTAGTTTGCAGTCTTTCCAGCTTCAGTTTAAAGTGATTGTGTTAGCTGTGCTGTTCGCTAGCTCCTCTGAACAACAGTGTCCTGACGAGTGAGCACATATTCTATTCCAGGCAAAATAAAAATTGAAGCGGAGTGGTTTCCTGTGCCTTCTACAGTTGATGCTTCCTGTTAGAACTCAGCAGTTACCTTCCATGGCAGCAGTACAGTGGTCCTAAGGGGAAAAGTAGCTTGTAGTTATAGTTGTATGGGAGATATGTGAACTTTAGACTATGAATAGGTTCACAATGTAAATGTTAAACGTACTTTAAAAAAATACACCATATAGGAGCCTGTCAAATGCACTGAACTTCAGTGACCTTACAAGTAGACTTGCATGAAACAAAATGTG
This sequence comes from Oncorhynchus tshawytscha, assembly GCF_018296145.1. Classification (NCBI taxonomy): domain Eukaryota; kingdom Metazoa; phylum Chordata; class Actinopteri; order Salmoniformes; family Salmonidae; genus Oncorhynchus; species Oncorhynchus tshawytscha. The sequence continues at coordinate 49,488,136 of NC_056434.1, read as the reverse complement.
GGGCCCCACCCAGGACATGAACAGGAAGTGTTGAAAGCTGAGCATGTTGTTATTGTTGGGAACATGCATAACTAGTAGTACTTCTAGTCATTAATCCATTTAAAATTCACATTTACAATGCATTGCTTAGCAAGTTATGACCTTCTGGATAGTTGCCAATGAAAGTCAGTTAGCTTGTCAATATATTTCAAGTTAAAGAGTTATTTCTATGGTTACAGGTAGAACCATTTCTGGAATGGGTTCTACATGGAACCCAAAATGGTTCTACCTGGAACAAAAAGGGTTTTTGAAAGGGTTCTCCAAGGGGGACAGGGGGACATAGCACCTTTTTTTCTAAAAGTGTAGGACCCAAGAACGCCTGATTCTAATAGTTCTCTGGCTGAGGGCATGTCTGCATAAGAGTGGTAGGAGAAACAGGAAGAGAAGGAAGCACAGTGTTTGTGCATGAAAATGCACAGATGACATTTGTGCATGAAAATCAAATCAAATTTATTTATATAGCCCTTCGTACATCAGCTGATATCTCAAAGTGCTGTACAGAAACCCAGCCTAAAACCCCAAACAGCAAGCAATGCAGGTGTAGAAGCACGGTGGCTAGGAAAAACTCCCTAGAAAGGCCAAAACCTAGGAAGAAACCTAGAGAGGAACCAGGCTATGTGGGGTGGCCAGTCCTCTTCTGGCTGTGCCGGGTGGAGATTATAACAGGACATGGCCAAGATGTTCAAATGTTCATAAATGACCAGCATGGTCGAATAATAATAAGGCAGAACAGTTGAAACTGGAGCAGCAGCACAGTCAGGTGGAAGTTGAAACTGGAGCAGCAGCATGGCCAGGTGGACTGGGGACAGCAAGGAGTCATCATGTCAGGTAGTCCTGGGGCATGGTCCTAGGGCTCAGGTCAGTTGAAACTGGAACAGCAGCATGGCCAGGTGGACTGGGGACAGCAAGGAGTCATCATGTCAGGTAGTCCTGGGGCATGGTCCTAGGGCTCAGGTCCTCCGAGAGAGAGAAAGAAAGAGAGAAGGAGAGAATTAGAGAACGCACACTTAGATTCACACAGGACACCGAATAGGACAGGAGAAGTACTCCAGATATAACAAACTGATCCCAGCCCCCGACACATAAACTACTGCAGCATAAATACTGGAGGCTGAGACAGGAGGGGTCAGGAGACACTGTGGCCCCATCCGAGGACACCCCCGGACAGGGCCAAACAGGAAGGATATAACCCCACCCACTTTGCCAAAGCACAGCCCCCACACCACTAGAGGGATATCTTCAACCACCAACTTACCATCCTGAGACAAGGCTGAGTATAGCCCACAAAGATCTCCGCCATGAAAAGAGGTCACTACTCACAATTGATTATATAGATGTACAGTATGTGTCTGAGGGTGTTTTCACATATAGTCCTCTTTAAAAGAACCGGTCTCAGTCCACTTTAAAGTGAACTCCGGGGTTAAAAAAAAGAAGCTAAATGTCTCAGTTCTTTGCAGTTACACTGCCCGCCCTTGCCTTTGAATGTGGACTCAACTCTTTTGTCAATTCACTTCACTGTTTTTGGAGGTCCGAGTCCTCTTCGGCATTCACATTGCTATGTTTAGAAAACAAAAGTAAAAGTATAGAACAAGCTATTCCAGAACCTGTTATCGAAGAGCTAGATATACCTATGCACATTTTGGAAGCTAATAGATTGCATTTAGTTCAAATATGAGACATAAACATGTAAATACGATTTGTAACAGATGAAATAATGATGTAGGCCTAACTGAAAATTGTACACCCAATCTAGGCTACTGCCCCTTTAAGAGCTAAAATGGCTTTTGTAACTTTTGTTATATAATGTTATAATTCTCACCAAATATGTTGCCTTCTTACACCACAATCGAATAAACAGTTTATGAAGCTCTTAGCCTATAGATCAACATATTGCAAACAAATCATCTGATCATCTGAACATCGTGTCAGTACAAAACTCCACACATATTTTGGAATTTCTGTGCATCCTTGACAATTGATAATCAATGTCCAAAAACAGCACACATTCTTTCTGCAAACCTACACATCCTAATCTTCTCTCTCCAATGTGGCAGGGGAAACGGTGTTGCAGTAGTCTAGTGTGTGGTGCGGGAATAATGATAAGTGAACCAGGGTAGTTTGCCCTGAAAAACATCAACTGTACCTCGGAATTCAAGCGAACCGAACTCAGACCACCTCTCGAGATGGTCTCAGTCCGGTTTGCTTTAGGGGCTCTTTTGAGGGGTCAGAGTTCCTTTTGGATTGTTCACACTCCACAAAAAAAATATCAAACCTCACTGAGTTCACAAAAATTGGCTGAAAGGGACCAAGTGTGAAAACACCCTGAGAAGCTAGGATTATAAATCACGGAGTATTGTATTTACCTTTTGAAATAAGGAACCTTGGTAAGCCTCTACCCCACCCACTCTAATGAAACATCAGGTTGGACATGCTCTGTCTCACTATATGGAGGATTCATCTGGAGTTGACAAAAAGCAGAACTGCAATGTTGGTCTCTCTCTATGGTGGTCTGTCTATGTCTCTCCCCCTTCTCCCACACTCTGTCTGTCTTTAGAGCGTAGTAGATTCTGTCTCTTGCCACAAAACTCTCCAAGCCAGGGGATCTGATTACATAGATTGGTTCAGCCAGAGTCTTCCTGACAGAGACCAAACTCAGAAGGTCGAGTTCAGCAGTGGTTAACACGATGAGCAAGGCATTATTTCAAAGGGAGATGGTGGGAAAAAAGTCAGTCAAATAACTGGAAAATGGGGGGGGGGGTGTATGTGGTAAACATCGCCTCACTCTTTCTGTGTACCTCCTCCTGTGACTTCCCTTTAGAACACCTGGTGCTAAAGACATTGCACAAACTGTATAATAACTCCTATGTGCTGTACAGTAAACAAACCAATATGTGGTGTGGTTATGAATCGGGATAAATAAGAACACTTGACTCTCTTATGTTCTAGTGCAGCTTTTCTTAAAGTATTGGTCGTTAACAGTGGGTCGCAACATGTCAGAGTAAAAAAAACGACATTATGTGTTTTTGGGAGGAACTCAGTCGGAGTCTCAGTTTACTGTTGAGAGTTAGAATAGTAGAATACACAAGCTGAAAGTTTGAATTTTGGTTGTGCATCAGCAGTTTTTCTCTTGTTATGTTGGTCACTGACAATGCTACCACCACCATGCTTCATAGTAGGGATGGTGCCAGGTTTCCTCTAGACGTGACGCTTGGCATTCAGGCCAAAGAGTTCAATCTTGGTTTCATCAGACCAGAGAATCTTGTTTCTCATGGTCTGAGAGTCCTTTATGTGCCTTTTGGCAAACTTTAACCAGTGTCTTTTACTGAGGAGTGGCTTCCATCTGGCCACTATACCATAAAGGCCTGAATGCTGGAGTGCTGCAGAGATGGTTGTCCTTCTGGAAGGTTCTTCCATCTCCACAGAGGAACTCTGGAGATCTGTCAGAGTGACCATCGGGTTCTTGGTTACCTCCCTGACCAAGGTCCTTCTCACCCGATTGCTCAGTTTAACCGGGCAGCCAGCTCAAGGAAGAGGAAGGTGGTTCCAAACTTCTTCCATTTAAGAATGATGGAGGCCACTGCATTATTGGGGACCTTCAATGCTGCAGAATCTTTTGGGTACCCTTCCACAGATCTGTACCTCGACACAATCCTGTCTCGGAGCTATACGGACATTTCCTTCTGTATTGACCTTTTGCCTGTTTGATGGTTTGTTGGCGGACACAGTGGGATTTCTTATAAGGAATCAGGAGGATACAATTATTTTCAGATTTGCCAAATGGATGGCTAAGGAGAGCATTGCACGTGTCTCTATGTGTGGAGTAAGGGTGGTCTCGAGTTTTTTAAACTCTGGTTGCACATGTGACATGCTAGCTGAAATTTCGATAAAACGGATGTACATTTTCCAGTTGTGTTCTACAACTTATGAGGTTCTCTACCCCAGGCTGGCAAAACCTTGAGACTTCCTTATTATTAGAGATCACGCAACAGCTGTTGTTGACAAATAGACACAGATCACCAGCCCTCGTCTTACAGAATGCTGCAGTTCTTTCTTGCCGATTCACGATAAAACCCAGCCAACTGTATGTTATCCATGTCCTCGTTCAGCCACGACCCGTTGGTAGGATAGTCTCGAACGGAGCTCATCCAGTTTATTCTCCAGTGATTTTCCATTCGCCAGTAGGACGGATGGTAAAGGTGGATTATCCACTCGCCGACAGAATTCTCACCAAGAACCCAGATTTGTGCCCCCTGTATCGGTGTCTCCTCTTCATGCGAATGACAGAAATCTTTCTCCTCTGAGATCGTCCCAATTGGTGTAATAATCTGCACAGTATCTCGACCTGCATTGAGCACCTGCACCAAGTACTTTTAATGTAGTCTCAACTGTAATCCAGGTAATTTGGTTCTGCTGTTAGATGAAGCACGGTGCTAACACAAACATTTGTATAAAATATCTAACATTGGATTCCCTTTTTAACTTGGCTGTGCTGTTTAAATGGTTTATAGCTCAGTGATAGACATTTGGGTGACAACTCAACCAAAAATCAGCAACAGTTTTTCCATTGGAATTTGGTTGTGCTTTTAGATGGTTGGAAGCATAGTGGTAACACATTGGAAAATCCGTTGTCTTTTTGAGTGGGTGATTATCTAGGTGATACAGATTAGGTGATTATCTCATTGATCAACATCTAAACAAAATATTACCCAATTATCTATGTTGAAATGACATGGTGTGCGTAGTGGGCAGACAGTGTAGCGTGTGTAGTCTACAGCAGCAGTAGCAGCAGTACTATGGGGGTAGCTAGATAATTCTTCTCTTTTGAAGAGGGAGATAAGTAAGAACAAAGTCAGCCATCGTGTCAAAACAAGACCTCCCCTTTCACCCTTAGGCTCCTCGGCCTTGAACAAGATACCAAAGACTCTTCAGAGTAGAGGAGATTAGGAACGGGAGCGTGCTCTAGATACAACTGGAGACAAAGTGGGTTTGCAGGGTGCCCAATGTGGGGTGTCAGATATATTGGTTTTGGTTTGTTTATCTTTGTATTTTGAAGTGGATGTGTTTACTCAATTTTTATTGTACCTGGAATACAATCTGGTGAAGAGACTGTCTTGCATTCCCCAACTGATGAATCATATCTTTGCCAAAATGCAACCCTCCTTTGGATGAGGCATTGGGTTGGGATTGGGCCAGGTGAAGATTTGGTTCAGAGTGGGAGGAAGCTTGGGAATATAATTGAAGGAAGTCAGCTGAGGGTAAGAGTAAGGTACATTTGTGTAAATGAAGTCTATGTTAGCACGCAAATACATTTTACACACAGTACCAGTCAAACTTTTGGACACACCTACTCACAAGGGTTTTGCTTCATTTTTTTCTACATTGTATAATAATAGTGAAGACATAACAACTATGAAATAACACATACGGAATCATGTAGTAACCACAGAAGTGTAAAACAAATCAAAATAGATTTTACATTCTTCAAAGTAGCCACCCATTGCCTTTTGTGACAGCTTTGCACACATGGCATTGTCCCTACATTTTTGCACATGTATTAAAAATAAAATACAGAAATACCCCGGCTCTTTGCATTACGAATCGAAATTGAGCTCAGGTGCATCCAGTTTCCATTGATCATCCTTGAGATGTTTCTACAACTGACCCCTGTGGTACATTCAATTGATTGAACATGATTTGAGGCACATAACTGTCTATATGAGGTCCCACAGACAGTGCATGTCAGAGAAAAAACCAAGCCATGAGGTCGAAGGAAATGTCTGTATAGCTCCGAGACAGGATTGTGTCGAGGTACAGATCTGTGGAAGGGTACCCAAAAGATTCTGCAGCATTGAAGGTCCCCAATAACGCAGTTGCCTCCATCATTCTTAAATGGAAGAAGTTTGGAACCACCAAGACTTTTCCTAGAGCTGGCCGTCCGGCCAAACTGAGCAATCGGGGGAGAAGGGCCTTAGTCAGGGAGTTGACCAAGAACCCGATGGTCACTCTGACAGAGCTCTAGAGTTGCTCTGTGGAGAAACGATAACCTTTCAGAAGGACAACCATCTCTGCAGCACTCCACCAATCAGGCCTTTATGGTAGAGTGGCAAGATGGAAGCCACTCCTCAGTAAAAGGCACTTGGAGTTTACCAAAAGGCACCTCAGGACTCTCAAACCATGAGAAACAAGATTATCTGGTCTGATGAAACCAAGATTGAACTCTTTGGCCTGAATGCCAGGCGTCACATCTGGAGGATACCTGGCACCATCCCTACTGTGAAACATGGTGGTGGCAGCATCATGCTGTGGGGATGTTTTTCAGTTGCAGGGACTGGGAGACTAGTCAGGATCGAGGGAAAGATGAACGGAGAAAATTACAGAGCGAACATTGATGAAAACCAGAGCCTGAACTTAAACCCGATCGAACATCTCTGGAGAGACCTGAAAATATCTGTGCAGCGACACTCCCAATCCAACATGACACAGCTTGAGAGGATCTTCAGAGAACAATGGGAACAACTCCCCAAATACAGGTGTCCCAAGCCTGTAGCGTCGTACCCAAGAAGACTCAAGCAGTAATCGCTGCCAGAGGTGCTTCAAGAAAGTACAGCTTAAAGGGTCTGAATACTTATGTAGATGTGATATTTCAGTTTTGTAATTTAAATATATTGCAAAAATGTCTAAACAGATATTTGCTTTCTCATTATGGGGTATCGTGTGTAGATTGATTTAATACATTTTAGAATAAGGCTGTAACGTAACAATATGTGGAAAAAGTCAAGGGTTTGAATACTTTCCGAATGCACTGTATGTCCTTTAGAATGTTTTAATTATGTGCCCAGGCTTTTCTCCATTTTGTTTTACAATTATATTATGTTAAATATTAGCCACTATCAGGACCCACCATCAGTAATACCCACATACATTTTTAACTGCCACTTTAGTATTAGTTTCATTAAATTTGTAGCCTATATTTTGCGTTATTCCATTCCGTTTACCTTTTTTTTCTTCTGGCACATCTGTGAAGTTGTTCCTGAGGGTTGCTCGCATTCATGGATCATATTAGGCTAACGTTGTGCAAACTATTTTGGGACATGTAGCCTATTTGAATCATTATGGAACTCAGACCACACTTGGTGCTGAATGGAGACGAATATGCATACATTTAGTTGGATTTATTTAATTGATAACTATATTCTGAACCCGTTCTCTCTATGTATTTTGGTGAGTCTGTTGACAAAATTCTAATGAAAAGGTACACCTTATTTAAAGGGATGGCTTAAGATAAATGTACAGAAAACACAACTAAATGAAAACCACGAAAGAAATCTGTTGGCCATCAAGTGAGAGGGTTTTCAGCTGTTAAATTAAATGTATTCCGCAATTGTAAGGGATCCACGTCTGCAAAGCCCATTACGCACCTACATAAGCTAAGTCTTAAATCAACTACTGACAAGTGTATAGGAAAGGCGTACATCTCCAAAGTCAGAATCGGCCCATACAGTATATGATTATATAAGAAAACATTTGTAGTTACAGTTACCTCAAAATGTTGCCATGGATGTGTTACTCATTTAAGGTTGTACGTTACATTCGTTTGTAGACTTAACTTTATGCTATTTAATTTATTTCAAATGTAATATTGAATTTGGTTTTGTTATCAACATATAAAGGACATGTATCTACTGCTTGGATAGCTCCATCTGAGCCACTGGCTTAATCCCATTCTTTAACTTAAAAAAAAAGTTGAGTTGGAGATGTAAATCCAACATTCCATTTGTTAACTTGTCACAAATTAATAGGCTATTTATTGTATTTCAAAAGTGATATTTAATTGTGTTTGGTTGTTAACGCAACCAAATGTCAACATTTGAAGGAGATTTATCTTCTGCTTGGATAGTTTCAGCTGTGCCACTGATTCCAGTTTGTCTACAAATTAATAATTGATATGTTGGATTCATGTCTCCATCTCAACCAAAAATCTTGGTTCAAGGACAGGACTAAAACAAATCAAAATTTAAACGCATTTTAAATAAAGATTGATTTGGTTTAGTCCTATTCTTTAACTTACAAATGACAAATCTGTTGAAATCAACAACAGCTTGAAACCCTAAGCTTATTGTACTGGAAGTTGGCGCCGACAGAGATGGTCACCTTGCTTCGAGTCTTTAAGAAACTATGCAGTATTTTGTTTTTTTTAATGTATTATTTATTACATTGTTAGCCCATAAAATATTAAGTGTTATTACATACAGCTGGGAAGAACTGTTGAATATAAGAGCGACGTCAACTTACCAACATTACTCCCAGGAATACGACTTTCCCGAAGCAAATCCTTTGTTCGGACCACCACCCAGGACATTGGATCTAATCCCAGAGGCCGACCCAGAACAACATTGCCGCAAAAGAGATAGACGGAGCGGCCTCCTGGTCAGGCTTCGAAGGCGTGCACACCACCCACCTCTTCCGAGTATGCTACTCGCCAATCTCCAGACTCTAGGCAACAAGGTGGACGAAATCAGGGCAAGGGTTGCCTTCCAGAGAGACATCAGAGATTGAAACATGGCTCTCTCGGGATATGTTGTAGGAGATGGTACAGACACTGGGTTTCTTCATGCGTTGTGCCTACAGAAATAAACATCTCTCTGGGAAGAAGAAGGACGGGGGGGGGTATGCGTCATGATTAACGACTCATGGTGTAACCATAACAACATAAAGGAACTCAAGTCCTTCTGTTCACCTGACCTAGAATTCCTTACAATAAAAAGCTGACCACATTATCTCCTAAGAGAATTCTCGTCAGTTATTGTCATAGCTGTGCATATACCCCCTCAAGCAGATACTACAACAGCCCTCAAGGAACTTCACTGGACTCTATGTAAACTGGAAACCATATATCCGAAGGCTGCATTTAGCGTAGCTGGGGATTTTAACAAAGCAAGTTTAAGAACAAGTCTACCTAAATTCTATCAGCATATTGATTGCAGCACTCGCACAGGCAATACACTGGCCCACTGCTACTCTAACTTCCGCGATGCATACAAGACCCTCCCTCGCCCTCCCTTCGGCAAATCTGACCATGACTCCATCTTGCTCCTACCGTCCAGAAACTCAAACAGGATGTAACCGTGACTAGAACCATTCAATGCTGGTTTGACCAATCATAATTCACACTTAAAGATTGTTTTGATCCCACAGACTGGGAAATGTCCGGGCAGCCTCAGAGAATAACATCGATCTATATGCTGGCTCAGTGAGTGAGTTTATAAGGAAGTGCATTGGAGATGTTGTACCCACTGTGACTATTAAAACCTACCCTAACCAAAAACCATGGATGGATGGCGGCATTCGCTGAAAGTGCGAACCACCCGGATTTAACAATAGAGAGAGGACTGGGAAGATGGCCAAATATAAACAGTATAGTTATTCCCTCCACAAGGCAAACAAACAAGTGAAATGTCGGTATAGGGAAAGTGGAGTCGCAATGCAACGTCTCAGACACAAGTCGTATGTGGCAGAGTCTAAAGACAATTACGGACCACAAAAAGAAAATCAGCCACATCACAGACACACATTGCTTCCAGACAAACTAAACACCTGCATGCGCAGACCAGCTGGCTGGTGTGTTTACGGACATATTCAGTCGCTCCCTATCCCCGTCTGCTGTCCCCACATGCTTCAAGATGGCCACCATTCTTCCTGTACCGAAGAAGGCAAAGATACCTGAACTAAATGACTGTCACCCTGTAGCACTCACTTCCGTCATCATGAAGTGCTTTGAGAGACTAGTCAAGGATCATATCACATCCACCTTACCTGCCACCCTAGACCCACTTCAGTTTGCATACTGCCCCAACAGGTCCACAGACAATGCTATCGTCATCACACTGCACACTGCCTTATCACATCTGGACAAGAGGAATATTTATGTAAAATACTGTTCATTGACTACAGCTCAGCATTCAACACCTTAATACCATCAACTCTCATCATTAAGTTGGAGACCCTGGGTCTCAACCCTGCCCTGTGCAATTGGGTCCTGGACTTTCTGACGGGCCGCCTCCAGGTGGTGAAGGTAGGAAACAACATCCTCACTTCGCTGACCCTCAATACTGGGGCCCCACAAGGGTGCGTGCTCAGCCCCCTCCTGTACTCCGTGTTCCCCCATGACTACGTGACTCCAACTCAATCATCAAGTTTGCAGATGATACAACAGTAGTGGGCTTGATTACTAACAACGACTAGACAGCCTACAGGGAGGAGGTGAGGGCACTGAGTGAGAGGAAAACAACCTCTCACTCAATGTCAACAAAACAAAGGAGATGATCGTGGACTTCAGGAAACAGCAGAGGGAACAGCCTCCTATCCACATCGAAGGGACAGTAGTGGAGAAGGTGGAAAGTTTTAAGTTCCTCGGCGTACACATTACAGACAAACTTAAATGGTCCACCCACACAGACAGTGTGGTGAAGAAGGCGCATCAGCGCCTCTTCAACCTCAGGAAGCTGAAGAAATTTAGCTTGTCACCTAAAACCCTGACAAACTTTACAGATGCACAATTGAGAGCATCCTGTTGGTCTGTATCACCACCTGGTACAGCAACTGCACCCTCCTCAACCGCAAGGCTCTCCAGAGAGTGGTGTGGTCTGCACAATGCATCAGCAAACTACCTGCCCTCCAGGACACATACAGCACCCGATGTCACAGGAAGGCCAAAAAGATCATCAAGGACAAAAACCACCCAAGTTACTGCCTGTTCACCCCGCTACCATCCAGAAGGCGAGGTCAGTACAGGTGCATCAAAGCTGAAACCAAAAGACTGAAAAGCAGCTTCTATCTCAAGGCCAGACTGCTAAACATCAATTACTAACTCAGAGAGGCTGCTGCCTACATAGAGACTCACTAGTTACTTTAAACAATGCCACTTTAATAATGTTTACATATCTTACATTACTAATCTCATATGTATATATTGTTTCTTATATCGTCTATTGCATCTTGCCTATGCCGCTCGGTCATCGCTCATCCATATATTTATATGTACATATTCTTATTCCATCCTTTTACATTTGTGTGTATTGGGTAGTTGTTGGGGAATTGTTAGATTACTTGTTAGATATTACTGCACTGTCGGAACTAGAAGCACACACATTTCAATACACTCACATTAACATTTGCTAACCATGTGTATGTGACCAAAAACATTTGATTTGTCTATTTTTTAAACAATAGTTGTTGATGACTTAGCAAATCCTATATAGGCCTAAATAGCATCATTGATGTTATGAGGGATAAAGTATGGTCACATTTAATTTTTCTTTGTTAACCTACACTTTGGAATGACTTTGATAACAACTGTGAATCTATTTTGTTTTTACGTAGAGATCTCTCAACAATCATTCTCACAATAGCACATTGGTTGGAGTCAGTGGCAAATATAATGGTTAAGCTGGGCTTGGTTAGATGGGAGACCAAAGGGGTAGATAGATCAATTATCCAGTAGGAGGTACTGCCCAACCAACAGTCAAAAATCTGACCTTGTTTTAAAAGGTACACATTCCACATGTTTTATACAACGCTATGTTGAAATTTGGTTAAAATTATTGCATACAGTGCTTTCAGAAGGTATTCACATCCCTTGACTTTTTCCACATTTTGTTGTTACAACCTACATTTTTAATTGATACAATTTAGATCGTCTCCATAACGACACAGGATGAGACCCAGATGTAGACACAGGAGGCAGATGGTTAGAGTCTCAGAGGCATATTATGTATAAGGGGTAGGCAAATGGCAGGTCCAGGACAGGCAGAAATCAGTAATCCTAATAAGAGTCAGGCAGGCGTGGAACAGCAGGCAGGGTCAGGGCAGGCAGAAACAGGTTTGAAACAGGAAGACTAAAACAAAAACTAGAGAGAATGGGAAAAACTCTGAAAAACACACTGGAACAACAAGACGGACTGGCAACAGACAGACAGAAAACGCATGTATAAATAAACAGGGGATAATGGGAAAATGGGAGACACCTGGTGGGGGGTGGAGACAACCACAAGACAGGTGAAACAGATCAGGGTGTGACAGTCTCAGACCGTTATCTCAAAGTGGAATTAAGTTTTTCAACATTTTTACAAATGAATTACAAATGAAAAGCTGAAATATCTTTAATCAATAAGTATTCAACCCCTTAGTTATGGCAAGCCTAAATAAGTTCAGGAGTTAAAATTTGCAGTCGATCAGTGAATTTCAAACACAGATTCAACCACAAAGACCAGGGAGGTTTTCCAATGCCTCGCAAAGAAGGGCACCAATTGGTAGATGGGTAAAACAAAAGCAGACACTGAATATGCCTTTGAACATGGTGAAGTTATTAATTTAACTTTAGATTGTGTATCAATACATCCAATGACTACAAAGATACAGGCGTCCTTCTTAACAGTTGCTGGAGTGAAAGGAAACAGCGATTTCACCATGAGACCAATGGTGACTTTCAACAGTCACAAAGTGTAATTGCTGTGATAGGAGAAAACTGAGGATGGATCAACAACCTTGAAGTTACACCACAATACTAACCTAATTGACAGAGTGAAAAGAAGGAAGCCTGTACAGAATAAAAAATATTCCAAAACATGCATCCTGTTTGCAACAAGGTACTAAAGCAATACTGCAAAGCAATTCACTTCTTGTCCTGAATACAAAGTGTTATGTTTGGGGCAAATCCAATACAACATCACTGAGTATCAAGCATAGTGGTGGCTGCGTCATGCTGTGAGTATGCTGGTAATCGTTAAGGTCTGGGGAGTTTTTCAGGATGAAAAAAACAAACGTAATGGAACTTAGCACAGGTAAAATCCTAGAGGAAAACCTGATTCAGTCTGCATTCCACCAGGCACTATGAGAATACTTCACTTTTCAGCAGGAAAATATCCTAAAAACACAAGGTTAGATCTAATCTAGAGTTGCTTACTAAGAAGACAGTGAATGTTTCTGAGTGGCAGAGTTACAGTTAACTTAAATCTACTTGAAAATCTATTGGTAAGACCTGAAAATAGTTGTGCAGCAATGATCAACAACTAATTTGACAGACCTTAAATCATTTTGAAAAGAATAATGGTTCAATGTTGCACAATCCGGGTGTGGAAAGCTCTTAACCAGACAGACTCACAGCTGTAATAGCTGCCAAAGGTGCTTGTAAAAAGTATTGACTCTGGGGTATGAATAGGCTTTATTTGCTGTGCCCACTTAGTAACTCAACTTGTTAAAAAGTTGGATGTATCTTACTTCACTTACTTACTTTTCCCCTAATCTGATCAGCATTCATCCCTCCACCCACCATACTCCATCTCAATCCATTGTTTTCAATGCAAGGCTATCCATGTGATTTGCTGTGCGAAGCCGAAGATTACATTTCAGCCCCAGGCTTTGGGAAACTGAGGATTGACTCTGTGGGGGAATGGACTAACAAGTACCCCTGTTCAGTTCTCACTGTAATCCCTTTAAATGGTGGTAAGAGGTGAGAAGCAGTAGGGCACATGAAACGAAGGAAGTAAAAGCTTGAGGCTACATAAAGCAGAAGTGGATCCACCATGAACCCGAGCCGCTCACACACTGTATGTAACTGGAACGAATAGCCTATGGATTTTCACAGTTTCTAATGCCCTGAGATTGGCAAGATGCCGTGCAGTCCACTTTTAAGATGATTTTAAATGTAAAAACTCAAGCTTTTATTAACCAGACATATTGAGCATTAAAACACCTTCCCACTGCAGCTATCACCTTTTTCAGGGCTTTTATGCTGTCCACTTCATGTATGAAAAGTAATAAACATAGTATGTCACTACGCAGCAAACCAAAACTGCTTCTTTGAATGTTCCCAGAATATTGCATTATGTTGTGGGAAAGGTGTAAGAACATTCCCCCTAAAAGATCTAATAACACAAACTCTGTCTAGTTGTGTGGATGATATACAATGTGGTGGGACAAAAAAAATATTATCTGATGTTGCAAGTATGTTAACAGAACATGTTTTCTGCATTCTTTTAAATTTCTCAAAACATGTCATTGTGTTGTGAGTACAGGGTAGGGACATTACAAGAGGTAGATTCCCAAACACAAAATCTTTCCAGTCGTGATGACATACCTAAAATCTTTGTAAACTCAGCAAAAAAAAGAAACAGACCTTTTTCAGGACGCTGTCTTTCAAAGATAATTAGTAAAAATCCAAATAACTTCACAGATCTTCATTGTAAAGGGTTTAAACACGGTTTCCAATGCTTGTTCAATGAACTATAAACAATTATTGAACACGCACCCGTGGAACGGTCGTTAAGACACTAACAACTTACAGACAGTAGGCAATTAAGGTCACAGTTAGGAAAACTTAGGACACTAAAGAGAACTTTCTACTGACTCTGAAAACACCAAAAGAAAGATGCCCAGGGTCCCTGCTCATCTGCGTGAACATGCCTTAGGCATGCTGCAAGGAGGCATGAGGACTGCAGATGTTGCCAGGGAAATAAATTGCAATGTACGTACTGAGAGACGCCTAAGACAGCGCTACAGGGAGACAGGACAGACAGCTGATTGTCCTTGCAGTGGCAGACCACGTGTAACACCTTGCAGGCAATCTCAACACAATGCATTACTCCCTCATGTGGTACCCTTCCTGCAGACTCATCCTGACATGACCCTCCAGCATGACTATGCCACCAGCCATTCTGCTCATTCTGTGCATGATTTCCTGCAAGACAGGAATGTCAGTGTTCTGCCATGGCCAGAGAAGAGCCCGGACCTCAATCCCATTGAGCACGTCTGGGATCTGTTGGATCGGAGCGTGAGGACTAGCGCCATTCCCCCCAGAAATGTCCGGGAACTTGGGAACTTGCAGGTGCCTTGGTGGAAGAGTGGGGTAACATCTCACAGAAAGAACCGGAAAATCTGGTGCAGTCCATGAGGAGGAGATGCACTGCAGTACTTAATGCAGCTGGTGGCCACACCAGATACTGACTTACTTTTGATTTTGACCCACACCTTCTATTCAGGGACACATTAATCCATTTCTGTTAGCCACATGTCTGTGGAACTTGTTCAGTTTATGTCTCAGTTGTTGAATCTTGTTATGTTCAGACAAATATTTACCCATGTTAAGTTTTCTGAAAATGTACGCAGTTGACAGTGAGAGGACGATTATTTTTTTGATGAGAGTTTATCAGTGTGGAAATAAAACATTCCCCTAATGTTACAACATTTTCCAAATAACATTTTTTTCTGTTAATTCAAAGTTCCAAAACATGCAATTAGTATTGTGGGAAGTGTGGGAACGTTACAAGATGTAGGTTCCCAAAACACAAAATGTGTCCAGTTGTGATGACATTCTTACAATGTTTGTATCAGGGTGCACAATACATTCCCTCAATGTTCTTATAGAGTTTTAAAAAAGCTATAACGTTGTTAGGACAATACCCTACTCAAATAGCATGATGTAATAAGATTATTATTTTTACGATATAAAATACTTAAACATGTTACACCCGGCAACAGATGTATACCAAAAACTGTTGAGGATATTAACATAATGAAAAAAAGGACTTGTTTCCATTGTGGTCCTCTTTATAGTCAAGGGCAGCGGGGCAAAAACCAGTGCCATACAATCAAACACTTCCAAAATGTACATAGAGTGCATTCGAAAACTGTTCAGACCCCTAAACTTTTTCCACATTTTGTCACGTTACAGCCTTGTTCTAAAATGGATCAAATCTTTTTTTAAATTATTATTTTATTAACATTTTTGCAAATGTATACAAAAACAAACAGATATAGAACATTTATTCAGACCCTTTACCTAGTACTTTGTCGAAGCACCTTTGGCAGCGATTACAGCCTCGAGTCTTCTTGGGTATGACACAAGCTTGGCATACCTGTATTTGGGGAGTTTCTCCCATTCTTCTTTGCAGAACCTCTCAAGCTCTGTCAGGTTGGATGGGGAGCGTTGCTGCACAGCTATTTTCAGGTCCCTCCAAATCTGTTCAATCGGGTTCAAGTCCGGGCTCTGACTGGGCCACTCAAGGACATTCAGAGACTTGTCACGAAGCCACTCCTGCGTTGTCTTGGCTTTGTGGTTAGAGTCATTGTCCTGTTGGAAGGTGAACCTTTGCCCCAGTCTGAGGTCTAGAGAGCTCTGGAGTAGGTTTTCATCAAGGATCTCTCTGTACTTTGCTGTGTTCATCTTTCCCTCGATCCTGACTAGTCTCTCAGTCCCTGCCTCTGAAAAACATCCCCACAGCATGATGCTGCCACCACCAGGCTTCACTGTAGGGATGGTGCCAGGTTTCCTCCAGACGTGACGCTTGGCATTCAGGCCAAAGAGTTCGAGTGAGTGTGTGGCCTCCACGTGCCTGTATGACCTCCCTACAACGCCTGGCATGATCCTGATGAGGTGGCGGATGGTCTCCTGAGGGATGTCCTCCCAGACCTGGACTAAAGCATCTGCCAACTCCTGGACAGTCTGTGGTGCAACGTGGCGTTGGTGGATGGAGCGAGACATGATGTCCCAGATGTGCTCAATTGGATTCAGGTCTGGGGAACGGGCGGGCCAGTCCATAGCATCAATGCCTTTCTCAGTAGTCAGGCTACATATGGTCTCTGGTCTGAGCACATGGAGGGCTGTGCGGCCCCCCCAAAGAAATGCCACCCCACACCATGACTGACCCACCACCAAACCGGTCATGCTGGAGGATGTTGCAGGCAGCAGAACGTTCTCCACGGCATCTCCAGACTCTGTCACGTCTGTCACATGTGCTCAGTGTGAACCTGCTTTCATCTGTGAAGAGCACAGGGCGCCAGTGGCAAATTTGCCAATCTTGGTGTTCTCTGGCAAATGCCAAACGTCCTGCACAGTGTTGGGCTGTAAGCACAACCCCCACCTGTGGACGTCGGGCCCTCATACCACCCTCATGGAGTCTGTTTCTGACCGTTTGAGCAGACACATGCACATTTGTGGCCTGCTGGAGGTCATTTTGCAGGGCTCTGGCAGTGCTCCTCCTGCTCCTCCTTGCACAAAGGCGGAGGTAGCAGTCCAGCTGCTGGGTTGTTGCCCTCCTACGGCCTCCTCCACATCTCCTGATGTACTGGCCTGTCTCCTGGTAGCGCCTCCATGCTCTGGACACTACGCTGACAGACACAGCAAACCTTCTTGCCACAGCTCGCATTGATGTGCCATCCTGGATGAGCTGCACTACCTGAGCCACTTGTGTGGGTTGTAGACTCCGTCTCATGCTACCACTAGAGTGAAAGCACCGCCAGCATTCAAAAGTGACCAAAACATCAGCCAGGAACCATAGGAACTGAGAAGTGGTCTGTGGTCACCACCTGCAGAACCACTCCTTTATTGGGGGTGTCTTGCTAATTGCCTATAATTTCCACCTGTTGTCTATTCCATTTGCACAACAACATGTGAAATGTATTGTCAATCAGTGTTGCTTCCTAAGTGGACAGTTTGATTTCACAGAAGAGTGATTGACTTGGAGTTACATTGTGTCGTTTAAGTGTTCCCTTTATTTTTTGAGCAGTGTATATCAATGCAATGTTCTGCATTTGTTTAAACGTTTTTCAACTTCATATAATGTTACAGCACACTTCAATATCAGCAGAACATTGCAGTAATGTTTTCAGAACTACTTCCATTATCTTAAATGTTTTTAGAACATTATTGGGACATCATATGTCATAAATAGGGCTATCACAGTTTATCAGAAAATCCAACATTTCAGAATAAGAGTACCTTCAAAACCCTTTTAAACAAATGGCATTTCCATATAGCAGAACAAATTGCATCTCAATATAGCAGAATGTCAATATTCTTGTATGAAAAATCCTAAACTACAGCTTAATTTGACCATATTCAGAATCAGCAAATAATCATTGTAGGAGTATTCCCTGCTTATTGTTTTAAATAACATATCCATCAACATTAGTCGAATGTTCCTGAAATGTTTCCTCAGAACCACGTCTATTGCTCCCACATTTGGTTCTTGGCAGTGTGTTTTAAGAACATTACATTAACATTGTGTTATTACATTCCCTGCCAACCTAATGAGAACTTTAGGGGAATGTTCTGTGGTAGGTATTACAGATGTTGTGAACAACATTTTAGTTCATGTTAGGATAACATTCCATGGATATTTAATTTCAAACACTTTTGCAAAAACATTTTTTTTTAAATTGGGTGATCCTTTGAATGTTTGTTGGAAGTTATCTTAATGTTAGCTCAAAACCTAAACTAGGAATGTTAGCTAATGTCCGGGGAATGTTCCCGGTTTGCTGGGTAGTCTGTGTGTGCTTTCCCCTTCTCTGAATTCTTCAATCAAAACAGGAGAGATCATCAAGCTCATTTTAGGATGTAACATCTGTGCTGAATACGCCTTAGAAACCATCTTCCCACTAAAACGTACTTTCATGCATGAAACAAATATTGCTTTGCACTTACTTAACATAGAACGTGGTTTCCCACCCACATTAGATGACAGTGAGGTCCCTTTTTAAGCAAAGTTTGCTTGTTTACAGCTACAACACCGATCCCTCTAATGTGAAAGCCTGATGCAATGCACCTTTATAACGCACGACTGGCATGCTAAAATGGTATCCAGGAGCTTATTACTTCCAACCTATTAGTGCATCCAGAAAGTGCATCTAGTTCCTTTAGAATGGGTAAATTCATATCAAGCAGAAGTCAGTCCACTAAGCATAAAATAGAATTGAAATTGTGCTGTGGAACATGAGCTGAATTGCTTAACACAATGCGGTGTACAATATGAACATGTTTATGATATCAGTGGGAGAGTAGCTAACTCCAAACCAATCAGACACAGCTTGCATACATCTCTGGACGTATTTGAGTTGTTTTAATTAGGCCGTGGGGAGTTTAATGTAATGCCTCTCATTTAGAACTAATAACCAAGACCTTTAACCAGAGAAAGCACTGATTGAGTTAGTGCCGTGCGTCTCAAAGTCTGTTTAACCAGGAGTGCGCCTTTCTTAATCCTCTGTCGTATGGTATGGCTGAGGGTCAGAACATGTGCAACAAGAAGTTAGGGGTTCGATCATCCCACTCCCAGTAAGCATCCGGTTAATTAAAAATGTGCATTTACATTGATATTTACATTCTACAACTTCTAAACGTTGGTTTGACGGTTGTTTAAGAAACACAAATGATCGGGAGAATCTCTTAAGTTAATGCCTCAAAAGTTTGACCTACCAGCATGTTCTGATGGACAGTGCAAAACAACCCTAGGCACTCTGCAATCCTGTTGCTCTCTTTGAAAAGCATGGAGGAGTTAGCTGTGTTTTTTTGCACATTGTTCCCCCACCCCCAGTCTAGATACAGCTGTTTGATCAGGTTTCCAGACTATACCCAGATCATACATACACATCAAACTTACATGCAGTTCAATGCAAAAGCTTATTATCCATCCATACAAAAACCAACACAGCATTTTATCCATAAACAAACTATCATATCTTCAGTGCCCACTCTCCTTAATTGCCACTATGATGATGGGCACACAGTGCCTGATTTATGGACGGTGCACAAATGAGCCAGAAATACAGATCATTGTGGCTGAAGATGTCTGATTTCAGAAGTTTTTAAAAAACATTCAAAAGGGGGAAAAAATACAGGCATAATACTTTTTTTGCTGTGCTTTCTTGACATACGTGCAAGGTAAGGTACATGAAGTAAGCTTAACAATAATAGACATTCTAACCTGGTCATTTTATAATCATTTCTTGATTTGAAGATTCATGTCACTGTAAAAGTCACAGCAATGAGCAGCAATCAGTGTATGCAAATGGCAATGACCCAGCCTTATTGGACAACAGCTGTCTATACCTGTCTCATATGAGTAAATGGTTTGGGGGAGTGAGCAGATGGTGTCTCTATGATTTTATTTGTTTATTTTAATGCGGTCATCTTGATGCTCCCAGTTCCTCTTTGATTTAATGAGCACTAAATCTGAGTGACTACCAGCAATACTACCCTACTACTTGCCAATCAATAAGCACTGTCACCTGTGAGTGATAACACCAATCAACATTTGACTGGTAATGCAACCATTTGTTTGAGTTCAGTGACAGATAATGGATATACATGATTGCACAGCGCTATGAATTAGTATGGCAAGCCATGCAGGAAATCCAGGGGGTGAATCCCTTTTGTTGTGGGATGCAATAAGCGGAAGTGAGCTGATAAAACGTTAAAACGATGTGGAGAGCAAGGTTTCGGTGTCCATGACTCCCTGATCCTACATCTTGCAGGATGTATAGTATTATACATCTCTCCTCTCACAGTTGTGGAATCCATTTGTGACCCGTTTCAAGACACTAGGCGTATGTCGCGCGTCACTACTTCACAGTAGAGGCATTTGAACATGTATTTTTTTAAATCAAAATACGTTTTTGGGCAGAAATGCCTTCTGGAACATATGAACTTTCATGTGACTTAATAACAGATTTGTATGCCATATGCAGGGTCAGGTAGGTTACTTTCTAAATGTACTAAACTCAGTAACGTAACATGTTAAAAATGGAACGGCATCTACTGCAGGATAAATCAATGTTAAAGTTTACATAGCCGGCTGTATCTGGATGTTAAATGTTAAAGGTTTCTTCTAACCCATCGCTTTCTACTAACTGTAATAATACGATTCAATTATATCTTTACATTAAAAACCAACGTCTATCAGAATTCCAGTCATTCCAATAAATGCTATACTCCTTGATCTTCAAGAATAAGACTTTGAAATACGAAAGTACCGGTTAGCTAGATTGTTTTACCTGAGCATGACCCCAAGACGAAGGACTTTATCTTACTCTGTTGTTTATGATTTTGTTGTCATGGAGGACTGATTGGGCTCATTGATTCGAGTTGAAAAATAAATCTTGCGCATGCTTTGAGCACTACTGAAAAGTGCTATTTACATGTGATAAATGAATGCCATATGCTACATTTGCTATATGCCTATTGTTAACCTTTTTGTTGGTGACACTTTGATATCTTGATAATATGCAGCTGCTTAATTAAAGGGCAAATCTGCAGATGAAACAACAACAAAACAGTCGCCCCCGCCTCTGTTTTGGTAAAAAGCTGATGGATGGGCCTGGAGAAATGTAACCACTCTCAGATTAATAGAGCTATGGATGGAAGGACTGACCATCCACAATATAAAAAGTATTTTGTTTTAACCATGTTATGAGGCTTTACCCTGTTTGTTTACATTTACAATGTTTACAAACATAGGAATAAAACAAGCGTATATTTTGGGTTCTCATGGAGTGTGACAGTTGAACTAGGCTCATGAGGGATTTACAAGTTATATTCTTCAAGAATCAATGGATATATGGAATATGTGACCCGTTTCAGGAAACTAGGTCTACGTTTTTTTGGGGGGCAGAATTGCCTTCTCGAACATGTGAACTTTCATCTGCCTTAATAACAAACTTGTATGCCATCTGTAAATATGAATAAAATTGTTAAATTAGCCTAAATTAGCCTAGTTGGTTAAACCACAGAAAAAGTCAGCAACCTTCCCGCTAGCCATGATTGGCAGAGATATTGAGTGGGCTGGACATGCCGAGAGATGAGTTTGTATTGGTCTGCCATATAGCACGTGTCTGTCATTTTGCGCTGGTCCGTATGTGTAGAGTAATCCTGTCTAACGTGGCTTTAAACATTTTTTTTTATTGTGTATTAAAACTTAAAAGACTCCAGCATGCAAGTATCCATTTCAATAGTCCTTTTACACAGCGTAGCAACGCCCACTTCTGCTCAACTTCCTATCCAATACATAGCTTCCTCTCCCAATCATGTCCTGTCAGCCTGAATGTAGCCATACTAGCCTCGAAGTTGCTTGTTTCATCATTAATGTACTGAGGTAATCAGTATATTAATATAATCATATTTTTATAGTGTTTTATTGTGTTTCTGTTCAGTTAGTGATTTTTGTCAAAAAAAAATTTGTCTCTTAGCTAGCTAGCTATTAACGCGCTAATTAGTAAAGTGGCTATCAATTAGCCAACGCCCCCTTCCCTTACCCACAATGGCACTGTTTTGCACAGGGTGCTTGCAAGAGCTACCAAAGATAACAGTGACGGATG
The DNA here is from genome assembly GCF_018296145.1 of Oncorhynchus tshawytscha. Classification (NCBI taxonomy): domain Eukaryota; kingdom Metazoa; phylum Chordata; class Actinopteri; order Salmoniformes; family Salmonidae; genus Oncorhynchus; species Oncorhynchus tshawytscha. Next base: position 49,465,954 of record NC_056434.1, on the reverse strand, counting down.
TACATCGTCTGGCCAAGACAAGTAGCAAAGCACCAACCTCCAATTTGGAAAAAGCTTTCAAACTTTGTCTCCAGCTACCTTTTCAACTATGACATCAACTATGACATTTACTCAAAGCTGTAACGTAGTTTAAGACATGCCTTTTACAGTAGCTAGCTAACAACTACGATTGCTCATTCTTTTTATTCAAAACAGTTTCGAACAGAGACAAAGTGACAGGAGAGGTCAGCATAAGGGCTTGCTGCTCCATGAGGAAAAATGAGAAACCACACAGTTTGAGTGTAGGGTGAAAAGTCAGTTGTTTGTGACACTACATGCTGGTTACACAGTCAGAAATTAAGCCTAGTCTTAGACTAAGAAGTTCCTGCAAATGGAGATCTGCATTAAGAGGCATTGCTTAGTCTAGGACTAGGCTTAACCCATGTCTATGAAACCGGTCATAGAGTAGTAATTGTTCAGTCATCTTCCTTACTGTTTCTATAAACTCTGTTATGTTGGACACAGATTAAATTTAAACAAGGGCATACAGCCTTAATAGAAAAGTTTCAATTGCTGTAATACATTTAATGGTTGTTGCATGTTGCGCCAGTCACTTCTGTTTGCTGGTCATGACACATGTTGAATGATTTTATAGTCTAATCATTTTCTTTTTATATCCCCACGTAGGTTGTACTGAAGCCCTCTGAGCCAGTAACAATGACACATCACTGTTCATGTGTTGCTGGCACTGCATTATGCAACCACACAGTTGCACTACTATTCCGAGATGGGTGGCTTGCCATGTGAGAGGGCTGACATCCGCAGGCAGTCTAGCTGAAAGGATCCTCAAAGGCACAGCACCAACAGCTGACATGAAGAGGGGAATGGAGTTGGAGATGGAAGCAGCCAGTGACTACTGTAAGATGCAGAATGTCAACTTCTCACCCTGTGGCCTCATCATACATCCTGACGTCCCTTGGGTTGCCTCTTCTCCTGATGGACTGGATTGCGACACTCTCGAGCATCCACCTTTCGGCCTAGTTGAGATTAAGAACCCGAACGTAAAAGGGTTTTGTGGATTGCAAGTACGTTCACATGCATAACAGTGAACCTTGGCCTCCCGGGTGGCGCAGTGGTTGAGGGCGCGGTACTGCAGCGCCAGCTGTGCCATCAGAGACTCTGGGTTTGCACCCAGGCTCTGTCGTAACCGGCCGCGACCGGGAGGTCCATGGGGCGACGCACAATTGGCCTAGCGTCGTCCGGGTTAGGGAGGGCTTGGTCGGTAGGGATGTCCTTGTCTCATCAGCGACTCCTGTGGCGGGCCGGTCGCAGTGCGCACTAACCAAGGTTGCCAGGTGCACAGTGTTTCACATTGGTGCGGCTGGCTTCCGGGTTGGATGCGCTCTGTGTTAAGAAGCAGTGCGGCTTGGTTGGGTTGTGTATCGGAGGACGCATGACTTTCAACCTTCGTCTCTCCCGAGCCCGTACGGGAGTTGTAGCGATGAGACAAGATAGTAGCTACTACAACAATTGGACACCACGAAATTGGGGAGAAAAAGGGATAAAAATTTAAAAATTAAAAACAGTGAACCTTCCCTGAAGAGACAGCATGCCTACTACTGGCAAGTTCAAGGTCAGCTTTACATCACTGGGTTGCAGTGGTGTGACTTTGTTGTCCGTGCGCATGAGGACATTCTGGTCGAGAGAATACATAGAGACCCAGTGGTGTTCTCACTAATTAGAGAGAAGGGTGACTGGTACTACACATGTGTACACGCAAAAGTTCTTAGGCAGGAAATACTAAATAACTACGGAGAGGCTCCTTCATCTATCAATTAATGAAAGAGAAACAAACCAACAAATCTGTCTGTGCAATTAATTCATACTTTTTTCTGTTTGCTTGTCGCTGTAAATAAAAACTCCTTTACAACATTTTGTGTTTGGAGTTTAAGCAGTAGTGTTTATGGACTACAGGGTGTTAGACAATGTGGATGGTCAAAGCAAAGAAAAGTAAAGATGGCCCATGCCTTCACATGTCCAGATGCAGTTGATGCTTCCCATCATTGACATGGGGATCTCTGACTGAAACAGCTTGTTCAGTTTAATTCTGCCAATTAATCTCTCACTGTGGACTCAACAGCAAACAGTGTATAATGTAACAATACTAAGCAGGGCTAGGATCTGTGCATCTGATCCCACAAATTGCTGCAGCCCAAAACGACTTCTCACAGTCAACTCCTCTACTTTGTTCCATAGGTCCTCAATCTCTCTCTGCATCTCTTCCCTATCAATCAAAACCAGGTCAACTGCAGCAGGCCCAGGCACTGCACAGTAGTCGTGGTCATGGTAGTGATCCATCTTTTGATCCTCTCCATCTTCAACATGGTTGTCCTCTACACATCCAGTCCTCGGTCTCTCCCTTCTTTCCCAAACACTTGCTCTTGCTTGGACATGGTAGTTTATTCCACTGGAATAGCAAAGGTACTGCTCCCTTCATCAGACGTCGAAGCCCACTAGAAGGTTCAATGAAATCATGTGGTAAAAAGTGTTTACCACACACCTTAGAGTGACTTGTGACGGTGAAGTTTTGCTCTTAGCTCAGTATGAATGGGAAATGAGTGAAAACTCAGTATTTCGCTGAGGAGGTACACAACAGAACAGAGTAATATTCCGAGGTGCTGACCTCTCGCCTCAAACTCTGTTGCTCTTCTTCATTTCCTAACTTTCAATAAAGATGCCGCACCAACTAATAACGTTAACGTTAGCTAGGTACTGGTAGCTAACGAGACCAAAGCCGTATTCATCGAACTGGCCAAGGCTTTCGACTCTGTCAATCACCACATTCTTATCGTCAGACTCAACAGCCTTGGTTTCTCAAATGACTGCCTCGTCTGGTTCTAGATGACTACTTCTCAGATAGAGTTCAGTGTGTTAAATCGGAGGGACTGTTGTCTGGACCTCTGGCAGTCTCTATGGGGGTGCCACAGGGTTCAATTCTCGGGCCGACTCTTTTCTCTGTATACAATGATGTTGTTACAATATTGGTGATTCTCTGATCCACCTCTACGCAGACGACACCATTCTGTATACTTCTGGCCGTTCTAGGACACTGTGTTAACTAACCTCCAGACGAGCTTCAATGCCATACAACTCCCCTTCCGTGGCTTCCAACTGCTCTTAAATGCAAGTAAAACTAAAGGCAAGTAAAACTACTTTGCCACTACAGCCTATTTATTGCCTTACCTCCCTTATCTTACCTCATTTGCACACACTGTATATAGACTTTTATAGACTTTTATATTGTGTTATTTACTGAACGTTTGTTTATCCCATGTGTAACTCTGTGTTGCTCTTTTTGTCGCACTGCTTTGCTTTATCTTGGCCAGGTTGCAGTTGTAAATGAGAACTTGTTCTCAACTGGCCTACCTGGTTAAATAAAGGTCAAATAAAAAACAATCAGGCTGACAGGATGCAATCGGGAGAGGAAGCTATGTATCGGGTAGGAAGTTGAGCGGAACTGGGCGTTGCTACGTTATGCAAAAGGTCTATAGAACGTCACTGCAACAACTGTTTCAGAGCATTCTTGTCTGAGTCTGCCAGAGTGCAGAATAACTGACGCTCAACACTGGTTGAATATGGACGGTGTCAGTAAACTTTGTCAAAAAAGCATATTTAAATTGTTGCCAAGAGCACAGTCAACAACGTTCTGGATGACAAGAAAACATCCTAACCAGCTCTGCTAGGGCGAGTAAAATGGTCAGTGTTTGGGTGGGGGCTAAAGCTTACGATGATTCTTATGGCATTGCACATTGTCAGTGTGAAGCAGTGTGACTTGACACAACAACTATCCAAGCAAGCTGTACAAACAAAATGGAAACGACACAGGATGTCTTATTTAATGAAAGGGGTTGCAGTTTCCCGTGAAGCATTCATCCATGTATATGGGTAAGAGTCTAGCTACAGTTTCAGATATTATTTGTTTATAATTTTGCAAGTTAAAGCTTACTGTTAGATAGCTGGCTCGTTTCCTGTGTCAGTGTTTGTGCCACACCTGTAGGGGTTGGAGGACTGTTACGGTATCATTTATTGTTTTGTATTTCATAGTGTTCAGGCTTTTCTTATTAAAAACGATATGGACACTTACCACGCTGCGTTTTGGTCCGATCCCTGCTACACCTCTTCAGAGAAGGTCCCTGGCGACCGGCTCATACATTAAAACATCCTCATTTCAGGCTGCAAATGATTCAAATTCAAATGTTTCCTCCTTAACTCAATTTAACAGGGCATCAGTGGAAAAAAATAAAAAATAAATAAAACTGCATACTTTCATAATAAAAACACGATTTTCCCACCACCGTTTTAGGACGTTGCCCAACATCAGAAAGTAACATTAGCCATCCTACGATGGTGGTGGAAAAGTATGCATGCTGCCCACATCTGGCGACAGCAAGGGGTGTTTTATTTAATTCATCAAGCTGACAATATTGAATTCTCAGCCAACAGCTACTCATTTGTGAAAGTCATTAGAAATGTATTACATTGAGCCACCTAATATTACTAGCCTGCTAATATTATTCATTATAATTTAAAAAAACCTGGTTAACCCAGTTCAACACACCAGTTCTGAGCGCAGTGGTTTCAAGAACCTTGGAAAGCTAACTCAAAGATCTTGCAATAAAGAGGCTTCCTTACACACACATGGATGTAGATTTATGATTTATTGAGCTAAATTGAGGCCTGTGTTAGAGTAATCCCAAAGACTGTCTCAGTGGGCAAAACTGGTTTCAATTACATTTTTAAAATTTAATTTGACCTTTATTGAACTAATTCTTATTTACAATGACGGCCTACCAGAAGGCCTCCTGCGGGGACGGGCTGAGTTAAAAAAATATATATATACATTATATTACGTGGTTAGGTTGTATACTGGTTGTAAGGAGGACGGTCTAATTTGGTCTCCATGTGTATGTTATAGGCAAAGATCCATGAATTAACAGTGTTATCATATTGACCACCTTGTTAGGGTTAAACTGTTCAATCAGATGCTTGATTAGATGGAACCTGTCATACTCAATGTCTATCCTATTTAACTTTATCACGGTATTGACCTCATAGTGGGGCAGTAGGGTGGCCTAGTGGTTAGAAAGTTGGACTAGGAACCGGAAGGTTGCAAGTTCAAACCCCTGAGCTGACAAGGTACTAATCTGTCGTTCTGCCCCTGAACAGGCACTACCTACTTTTCCATATTACACATTTGTCTGTGCATCCATGTAACATGTCCTCCATTTCCTCAACTTTTGACCTTTAATTCTAAGCTCTACTTTACATAATATATGTTTGGCTGCTTTGAGCAAATGTACAATTTTGCAGTTAAACATTGAAAATAAGAATTTGTTCTTAACTGACTTGCCTGGTTAAATAAAGGTAAAAAAATATATATATATTGGTAAAGATTAGAGACGTCTGACACTTGACCTATATTTAGGAATTGATAATGCTAGTTTACTCATTTATGAAGTGTTCATGAAGCCTAAATTAATGCTTTATGAGGCCTTCATAAGATGTACTTTAAATAAAGCACGACCAAATATTTAGTAAAATCACAATATGACAAACTGGCATTCGTATGAAATCCATTATCATTACTTGCGAACAGGCTACCATAAGCCAAATTCCAAATCAAATGTCCATTATTTCCGATAGGGCTAATTCTTATGACTTTGACAAAATCTAAAATAGGTAGTCAAGCTGCCTGGAAATGGCTCTATTCATTGTGGTGCCAGTGAGGTTTGGCAAGGTCCCTCGGGGAGTGTGGAAACAACAGCCATGAATCCCAGGGTTGAAGTTGGAACTACTGCCAAAACTCTGGAAGGGGGAAGCCACAATAATCAAACACTAATTTCCTACTCAGTTTTAGCGTTGACACTAAAAACACAAGGCCCCATAAATTATGTATTTTGCTTCAGAGACAATGTCCATTTCGAACAGGGAGAGACCAGGCTAGATAGCATTAGCATTAGCATTAGGACTCTGTGTGACGAGAGATATTAGGCTGTGTGTTAAGCAAAACGTTTTCAGTAATTCATATAATTATTTGCATAGTACTAAATGCAGGGAAGAAAACATGATTATAGCTAATGTTCATTGTGCGCAGACTAAAAATGCATTAATACACACATGTCACTACCTCAGTTATGCCTTTCCATATTACACATTTGTCTGTGCATCCATGTAACATGTCCTCCATTTCCTCAACTTTTGACCTTTGATTCTAAGCTCTACTTTACATAATATATGTTTGGCTGCCTTGAGCAAATGTACAATTTTGCACTAAAAAACTAACAATTACTACAATGCTTGTGCAACACGGCACTCAAGTGTATAATAGCAACAGTTGGTCAAAAAAGCAGCATTGCAGTTTAAAAAAATACTATACTTTTAGTGCCTACAAATATACCAATGTGTAGGCCAAGCAAGTCATAATTCCTCAGGCGTTGGCGGTCTCAGTGTCTCGTAGAGACAGAATATTCATTAGCATTAGCTAATAGCATATAGACAATTCTGATCTGGATAAATACTTCTTCAGGCTTCAATGAACATTTATGACCCTCTGAGATGCATATAACATTTTGTGATGTGAAGGTCAGCCAAAGTGTCAGAATGAATAGGCTTCTACTTTATATATTTTCTTTCCTTTGCCTTTGCATTTGGAAAATCACCAGAATGATTTCAAAGTGGCTCATAAAATATCTCCATAAATCGTTTCTCAACGAGTGAGATGAAGTTAACACATCCAGCCTCTGCCAATCTGCAGTGGTTATTCTGGAGCAACAATAGCATATAGGCTGAAAGTACTGTAATATTTACAGGTGTGTGGTCATATATTTCTCTCCTGTTTTCTGTTTATGACTCCAGCTGGTGTGGGTCACATAAACAACTTAATCTAAAGTGTTATATATATATATATATATATATAAATTACTTGTGTCATGCACAATGTAGATGTCCTAACCAACTTTCCAAAACTATAGTGGAGTGGTTGATAAACGAGTTTTAATGACTCCAACCTAAGTGTATGTAAACTTCCGACTTCAACTGTATACACAGTGCATTCGGAAAGTATTCAGACCCTTTACTCAGTACTTTGTTGATGCACCTTTGGCAGGGATTATGCTGTTCGTGTGTATGTGCTTTTACTATATATAGTTAACTCGGAAAGTAATACTAAAATTGATTTTTTTAAAAATCCTCTCTTCAATCTACACACAATACCTGAATAATGACAAAGTAAAAAACGTTTTTTCTGAATTTTTACACATTTATGCAAATAAAAAAATGGATATATAATACATTTACATAAGGATTCAGACCCTTTACTCAGTACTATTTTGAAGGAACTTTGGGAGCGATTACATCCTTGAATCTTCTTGAGCAGGACGCAACATAAGCTTGGCAGACCTTTATTTGGGGAGTTTCTCACATTCTTCTCTGCAGATCCTCTCAAGCTCTGTCAGGTTGAATGGGGAGGGTTGTTGCGATGCTATTTTCAGGTCTCTCCAGAGATGTTTGATCGGGTTCAAGTCCGAGCCACTTAAGCACCTTCAGAGACTTGTCCCGAAGCCACTCCTGCGTTGTCTTGGCTGCGTGCTTAGGGTCATTGTCCTGTTGGAAGGTGAACAGTCTGAGGTCCTGAGCGCTCTGGAGCAGGTTTTCATCAAGGTTCTCTTTGTATTTTGCGCCGTTCATCTTTCCCTTTATCCTGACTAGTCTCCCAGTCCCTTTATTTATTTAACCCTTATTTAACTAGGCAAGTCAGTTAAAAACAATTTCTTATTTACAATGACGGCCTAGGAACAGTGAGTTAACTGCTTTGTTCAGGGGCAGAACGACAGAACTTGTCAGCTTGGGGATTCAATCTAGTAACCTTTCGGTTACTGGCCCAACACTCTAACCACTCTAGGCTGAAAAACATCCCCACGACATGATGCTGCCACCACCATGCTTCCACGTAGGGATGGTGCCAGGTTTCCTCCAGATATGACCCTTGGCATTCAGGCCAAAGAGTTAAAACTTGATTTCATCAGATCAGATAATCTTGATTCTCATGGTCCTTTAGGTGCCTTTTGGCAAACTCCAAGCAGGTTGTCATGTGCTTTTTACTGAGGAGTGGCTTGCATCTGGCCACTACAATAACGGCCTGATTGATGGAGTGCTGCAGAGGTGGTTGTCCTTCTGGAAGTCTGTCAGAGTGACCATATGGTTCTTGGTTACCTCCCTGACCAAGGACCTTCTCCCCCAATTGCTCAGTTTGGCCGGGCGGCCAGCTCTAGGAAGAGTCTTGGTGATCCCAAACTTCTTCCATTTAAGAATGATGGTGACCACTATGTTGTTGGGGACCTTCAATGTTGCAGACATTTTTTGGTACCCTTCCACAGATCTGTGCATCGACACAATCCTGGCTCGGAGTTCTACGAAAAATTCCTTCGACCTCATGGTTTTGTTTTTGCTCTGACATGCACTTTCAACTGTGGGACCTTATATAGACAGGTGTATGCCTTTCTAAATCATATCTTATCAATTGAATGTAACACAGGTGGACTCCAATCAAGTTGTAGAAACATCTCAAGGATGATCAATGGAAACAGGATGCACCTAAGCTCAATTTCGAGTCTCATAGCAAAGGGTCAGAATACTTATACCTTATTTACATATGTTTTTTTTTCTCCATTTTTAATACATTTGCTAAAATGTCTAAAAACCTGTTTTCACTTTGTCCTTATGGGTATTGTGTCAAGATAATCTTTTGTATTTTTTATTTAACCTTTATTTAACTAGGCAAACGGGGTTCCTCTAGCGGAACGGGGAACCGCTCGCCAACAGCCAGTGATATTGTAGGGGTCCAAAATCAAACAACAGAAATCTCATAAATCAAATTTCTCAAACATACAAGTATTAGGCATCTTTTTAAAGATAAAATTCTCGTTAATCCAGTCATAGTGTCTGATTTCAAAAAGGCTTTACAGCGAAGACTCCACAAACGATTATGTTAGGTCACCACCAAGTCACAGAAAAACACAGCCATTTTTCCAGCCAAAGAGAGGAGTCACAAAAAGCAGAAATATAGATAAAATGAATCACTAACCTTTGATGATCTTCATCAGACGACACTTATAGGACTTCATGTTACACAATACATGTATGTTTTGTTCAATAAAGTTCATATTTATATCCAAAAATCTAATTTTACATTGGCGTGTTATGTTCAGTAGTTCCAAAACATGTGGTGATTTTGCAGAGCCACATCAATTCACAGAAATATTCATCATAAACATTGATAAACAACAACTCTCACATGGCTGCGTTTCACCAGCACTTGGCTCTCTGCCAGACCTCTGACTCATTCCCCTCTTATTCAGCCCCCCTTCACAGTAGAAGCCTGAAACAACGTTCTAAAGACTGTTGACATCTAGTGGAAGCCTTATGAAGTGCAAGATGACCAATATCCCACTGTATCTTCAATAGGTGCTGAGTTGAAAAACTACAAACCTCAGATTTCCCACTTCCTGTTTTTTTCTCCGTTTTTAGCCTGCCATTTGAGTTATGCTATACTCACAGACAACATTCAAACAGTTTTAGAAACCTCTGGGTGTTATCTATCCAATACTACTAATAATATGCATATATTAGCATCTGGGACTGAGTAGCAGGCAGTTTACTCATCCAAAAGTGAAAATGCTGACCCTATCCCAATTCAGTTTTTAAGAACAAAGTCTTATTTACAATGACAACACTTTTGATGAGGAAAAATATTTTTGTTTGAATAATGCTGCAACGTAACAGAATGTGGAAAGAGGGTCTGAATACTTTCCATATACACTACATGACCAAAAGTAGGTGGACACCTGCTGTCTGGGGTAGCAACATGGTGTACCCAGAGGAAAGCTAGCTTCCCTCCTCCTCTGGCTACAATGATTTCAATACAAAACCTAGGACGCTCGTAGGCCTCACCCCCTTCCATAGACATACATGGTGAGGATGTCCTCCAACCAATCAAAGCTTTTGCAGTATGAACTGACATGTTGTCCATCCAATCATAGAATTAGGATCAGAGAATGAACCTAGTGAGTTGTATTGGGATTGTGCCACAGAGAATTATGGGGGTTCTATGTGTTGAGGCTTGGTGATATTGTTGGATTGAGATTATGAGTGAAGAGTGATAGTTTAGTATTTTTGGGATATTATTCAAATGAGTTTTTTCAAATTACAGGAGATGGAGGAGGTATATTATAAATAGTTTTCTTGGTTTTAGATCTTTATTTTTGTGTCCAGTTAGAAAGGCACATTAAAATAAATTGCAAACACTTCAGTAGCTAGCTAGCTAACAACACGAGTGTGCAGTTTCCAACGCCAGAATGGTAGAATGGCCAACGCTGCGGAAAATGTTGTGGACTTTTTATTGAATAACCCCTTTCATTCTCTGGGGTACATGGAAAAGGTGTGAATTAAAAGCGAGGGTCGACCTTTGCCTGAGATCAGTTTCATGAAGTAGGATGAAAAGGTGAGTGTGTTTAAATACCAACTGGTATCAAAAGTATAGCTGGTTAACATGGAGGCTTTCGTCAGGCCGCCTGTATTGCTGGTCTTGCTTGCTTTTTGGAAATTCTGAGCCTTGGTCGAAAGGTGGGTACAGTGACCTGAAGAACATCGATCGTTCAGCTAAACGAAGAAGAAAAAAAGCAGGGCAAGCAAGAATTTGCTTTTAGAGGACACGACGAGACAGAAAATTGCGTTAACAAGGGCAACTACATGGAGCTTGCAGAGGTAATGACACGTTATGATGCTTTACCTGCTGAACATATCAAACTTTCGACTGTCTATTCTAGGATGTTAAAAAAAATTGAATTATTTGACAGTTTCCATCGCATCATCCATTAAAGGTTAGATTAAAGAGAGACAGTGCATTTTTTCGCATGCGCTGAGGTAGGAGTTCCTGTTTTTATTTGGCATAAACACAATCACTCCGGACAGACACAATCAAAAACTCATGTCATAAACGTTGCAGCAGCATAGGCTACACCTAAACATTAAAACTCTGACATGCTGTATCGGATGAAAACGAGACGATTTTTCAACCGTTAAAAATTGCCCCACCACTCTGGGACCTAATGGTGCCACCAGTCTGCTTGCAGTTGTCCGTTTTCGTGAGGTATGTGGGTGATCACGGCTTTATTCATTAACGTTTCTTGGGATACAGTACTTTAATGTGTAAAGTGGGCAAGATGCGCAGTCTGTGTTTGACTTTATGAATTTTGAGATGTCTGAGTTTAACTTCATAGAGAAACTTGTCCAAACTTACGATGGTGCAGCTGTAATGGAATGTATCTGCTATTTGTATTTACAGCTAAGTCCCCTCATGTTCCCTGATTAAGAGGTGATGACTACTCCACTCCACTACCATTGTCAACTTTCTCCTTACATGAACTGAAGCCACATCTCATGTGCCGTCTCATGTGCTCGCTCATACACTGACATTGAATGTTTCCACTCCAAGCACTGTGAGTACCCCTATCAATTTTCTCTCTACATACTCTACATACAATTACTGTATATAGAGTCAATCACTTACACATCAATGATTTTACTCCTTGCTTGGACTAACTCATTCTTAGCTCTTTTGTCTAACTATGTAGTGTTATTGTTTTTTGTCTTCCCAGTCAAATACTGATCAAGCCTCCGAACACCTCAACTCATGCCTCATACGATCACTCCTGTGATCCCTTTCCAACACAGTGTAAGTAGCCCTCTCATTTTCATTCCCCATAATATTGTACTATAATTGTCTTTATTACATGCTTTAGGTTAAAACAATTAGTCTTTGACCATTTTAGAAACACACCCTGTCATCTCCGTGGGTTCCGCACCTATGCCGTGGGTCTCCCATCCTCCAAGTCACCAGCCTCCACTGGTTCCAGTTCATCCCAAAGATGTTTGATTGGGTTGAGGTCAGGGCTCTCTGCAGGCCAGTCAGGTTCTTCCACACCAATCTCAACAAACTCTTTCTGTATGGGGGCATTGTTCTTTGTGCACAGGGGCGTTGTCATGCTAAAGTTTAGCATTGTCATGCTAAAACAGGAAAGAGCCTTCTCCCACTGCTCCAGAGTCCAACGGCTGAGAGCTTTAAACCACTCAGGCCGACACTTGGCATTGCGCATAGTGATCTTAGGTTGCAGTTGCTTGGCCATGGAAACCCATTTCATGATGAGCAGTTATTGTGCTGACCTTGCTTCCAGAGGCAGTTTGGAACTTTGTAGTGAGTGTTGAAACCGAGAACAGACGATTTTTACACATTACCCACTTAAGCACTCAGATTTCCCGTTCTGTGAGCTTTTGTGTCCTACCACTTCGCTGCTGGGGTGTTGTTGCTCCTAGACGTTTCCACTTCACAATATCAGCACTTACAGTTGACCAGGACAGCTCTAGCAGGGCAGAAATTTTATAAACTGACTTGTTGGAAAACTGGCATCCTATGACAGTGCCACGTTGAAAGTCACTGAGCTCCTTTTATATATTTTCTATATAACTAAGCAAGTCAGTTAAGAAAAAATTATTATTTAAAATGACGGCCTACCAAGGCCAAACCCTGAACCGGACAGTGCTGGGCCAATTGTGCACCGCCCTATGGGACTCCCAATCACGGCTGATTGTGATACTGTCACGACTTCTGCCGAAGTCGAAGTCTCTCCTTGTTCGGGCGGTGCTCGGCGGTAGACGTCACCGGTCTTGATCCATTTTTTATTTTCCATTGGTTTTGTCTTGTCTTCCTACACACCTGGTTTCAATCCCATTCATTACCTGTCGTGTATTTAACCCTCTTTCCCCTCATGTCTTTGTCAGCGATTGTTTGTATTTCAGTGTTGTATATATTTTTGTTTTGGTGCGCGTCTGGTCCTCGTACCCATTTTTGTTATTTGTTACATTTAGTGTTTGGAGTATGTTTCGTTCATTGTTGTTAAATAACTCCATTACACTCAGTTTGATTCTCCTGCGCCTGACTTCCCTGCCACCTATACACATGACTCTGACAGATACACCCTGAAATTGAATCAGGGTCTGCAGTGACTCTGGGATGCTGGGCAGAGTTGCAAAGAAAAAGCCATATCTCAGACTGGCCAATAAAAATGTAAGATTAAGATGGGCAAATGAACACAGACACTGGACAGAGGACCTCTGCCTGGAAGGCCAGCATCCCAGAGTCGCCTCTTCACTGTTGACATTGACTGGTGTTTTGCAGGTACTATTTAATTAAGCTGCCAGTTGAGGACTTGTGAGGCGTCTGTTTCTCAAACTAGACACCTCTTGCTCAGTTGTGCGCTCGGTGGCCTCCCACTCCTATTTTTATTCTGATTAGAGACAGTTAGTGCTGTTCCGTGAAGGGGTAGTACACAGCGTTGTACCAGATCTTCAGTTCCTTGGCAATTTCTCGCATGGAATAGCCTTCAATTCTCCGAACAAGAATAGTCTTTGTTTCTGGCCATTTGAACCTGTAATCGAACCCACAAATGCTGATTCTCCAGATACTCAACTAGTCTAAAGAAGGCCCGTTTTATTGCTTATTTAATCAGAACAACAGTTTTCAGCTGTGCTAACATAATTGCAAAAGGGTTTTCTAATGATCAATTAGCCTTTTCAAATTATACATTTGGATTAGCTAACACAACGTGTTGCTCGTAATGGGCCTCTATGTATGTATGTATCTAATGTATTCCATTAAAAATCTGCTGTTTCCAGCTACAATAGTCATTTACAACATTTTCTACACTGTATTTCTCCTCAATTCGATGTCATTTTAAAATGAATTTTTCAAATTTCCTTTCAAAAACATGTACAGTTCAAAGTGACCCCAATATTTCGAACAGTGGTGTATATTAAGTTGCTCTAGGTAACACTTTACATTGAGTTGCTCTCATACCGGAGTATCCAAAACAATCTATGCTGTATTTTGTCAATTGGCAAGACAGAGCAACAGAGACATAAACACATCTCTCTGATTTTTGACATTTGATCATCCTGAGGCCCCAGCAATATCTGCAATGACATTTGCCCTCCAGCAAAGCTCAAAGCTGCCTGCCATAATCTACACTTTGCCCTTTAAAACAAAGCTATGACACATGCCACTATTGTACCTGTCAATCATCTCAGATATATCAAACTGTAGTCGCTACACTGGACTTGCCTTTACAATTCATTAAACACTTTGAAACGCCAACCATTTCCAGGTAAAGCAAGCAAACACTGCTAGGTAGAGTTTTAAAAAAAAATTAAGTGGTAACTACAAAGCCATGCAGAATGAGGATTTACAAAGAAAGCATTGCCAAGGTAATTGCTGGATACTTTCATTAGTTTAATGCAAGATTTTCTTCCACAAGGGCAATTTTCCGCCTATTGGGCCTGTGTGGATTGGATCTCAGATGTCTATCTGCACGGTCAATGATAAATTGCAAGAAAATCCTTCAAAGATGGTCTGATACAATAAACGGAGCTAAAGCCTAACTTTGCACAATACCGACAGTGCCTTCGGAAAGCATTCAGACCCCTTAAACTTTTTTTCTTTTTCAGCCTTATTCTAAATTGGATTAAGTAAAACATTTTCCTCAGCAATCTACACACAAATTGAAACTGATCTCAGTTGCATCCTGTTTCCATTATTCATCCTTGAGATGTTTCTAGAACTTGATCCGAGTCAACCTGTGGTAAATTCAATTGATTAGACATGATTTGGAAAGTCACATAACTGTTTTTATAAAGGTCCCACAGTTGACAATATATGTCAGAGCAAAAACCAAGCCATGACGTCGAAGGAATTGTCTGTAGAGCTCCAAGACAGGATTGTGTCGAGGCACAGATCTGGGGAAGGGTACCAACATAAATGCTGCAGCATTGAAGGTCCCCAAGAACACAGTGGCCTCCATCATTCTTGAATGGAAGAAGTTTGGAATCACCAATACTCCTCCTAGTGCTGGCCGCCCAGACAAGCTGAGCAATCGGGAGAGAAGGGTCTTTGTCAGGGAGGTGACCAACAACCTGATGGTCACTCTGACATAGGTCCAGAGTTCCTCTGTGGAGATGGGAGAACCTTCGACAACCATCTCTGCAGAACTCCACCAATCAGGCCTTTACGGTAGAGTGGCCAGACAGAAGCCACTCCTCAGTAAAAGGCAGCCTGCTTGGAGTTAAAGACTCTCAGACCATGAGAAACAAGATTCTCTGGTCTGATGAAACTAAGACTGAACTCTTTGACCTGAATGCCAAGTGTCATGTCTGAAGGAGGCAGAGAGATCCTTGATGAAAACCTGCTCCAGAGCGATCAGGACCTCAGACTGGAAAGTTCACCTTCCAACAGGACAACAACCCTAAGCACAAAGCCAAGACAATGCAGGCGTGGCTTCGGGACAAGTCTCGGAATGTCCTTGAGTGGCCCAGCCAGAGCCCAGACTTGAACCTGATCAAACATCTCTGGAGAGACCTGAAAATAGCTGTGCAACAACACTCCCCATCCAACCTGACAGAGCTTGAGAGGATCTGCAGAGAAGAATGGGATTAACTCCCCAAATACAGGTGTGCCAAGCTTGTAGTGTCATACCCAAGAAGACTTGATACTGTAATCACTGCCAAAGGTATTCAACAAATTACTGAGTAAAGGGTCTGGATCCTTATGTAAATTTGATATGAGTTTTTAATTTTCTTTATAAATTAGCAAAAATGTATAAAAACCTGTTTTTGCTTTGCCATTATGGGTATTGTGTGTAGATTGATGGGCGGGGAAAAAACAATTTGATAAATTTTAGAATAAGCCTGTAACGTCAGAAAATGTGGAAAAAGTCAAGGGGTCTGAATACTTTCCGAAGGCACTGAACATCCATTTGTATTGACGTCCATGACATAGGCTATTCCTATTGACTACTGTGTAAATTGTGCCTCATCTACTGGCTGAGCTACCAAACCGACTTATACTGTTCAGTTTAGGAGAACTACCTTGTTCTGTAAAGCTATTTGTTTAAGCCTTGTTTCAGAAGCTTCCTGACAAGTTGATACAAACCTTTGTTTCTCTGTTTAGTATGAATTCTCACAATTGTCTATCAAACAATAAATCATTTCACAACACACCCTTTGAATGGTATCTTTGGATCGGCTCTGGTCTTGCTCCCATTGGCCACTGTTTTTCTAAATACCTGTTAATTGAACCTGTCATATCAGTACATGCAGAGGGTTGTTCTCAATATTTTGGGCAAATGTCTGCAACTCAACGTCTCTAGCTCACATGCAGTGGTCAGTTATGTACAGTATTCAGAAAAGAGAAACGAGCACTGGCCCTAATGCACCACCAATGTAAGGTATTTCAATGATCTGATTAAAAGATATTATGGGTTTGTCCTGTGATTTAGCAAATGGTTGTTGGCTATGTTGGGTGGTAAACGAGAGATGGTGAACTTTAAGGAAAGGACTAATATTTGACTTCCCAGTTTCACTAAAAACAATTATTAACACACTCCAGCCTGGGACTCCTGAAGTCCAGACATTCCCAAAAGTTTGTCAGCCTCAAAGTATTTGCTTGTGCCTCATTTAGGTCTTAAATATTACCCTGTTCGGTTACCTGGACGGTTTTCTGTGTTGATCATCAGTAGGGTTTAGATATGCACTGTGGCCAGGAGTAACAGGTGTTTTTAGGTTGTTTCCTTTATATAATTCTCTACCCAATGAACCTGCTTCTATAGATTATCTGTAGCACTTTGTAATAACTCCATGTAATAAAGAATTTATAATGACTAGTAAATTGTTTATTCATAATTTATAAATCATTACCTCCACATTAGCACTTTTTTTGTAACCTAGTTATTCACACATTTATCAACAACTTTTAAAGTAATTGATCTCTCTATAAGCACCGCCTTCATCCAAACCTGGCACGTCCTAATAACTAGTGACGAATACTCAAACACCAGAACTACAGCTGCTCGTTATCCTATGCATTCCATCCCATCACAACAGATTATTTGATTTATGGGCAGAATCTGTCCAGGAGAGATTAAGAGCAGTCCATATCTGAAGTCATTATTTCGCTGAACTATCGAATCATGTTTAAAGATTTACTACCTCGAAAGGACCAGTACAGATCCCGTCAAACAAAGCCATGTGTGCAAATTGTCTGCGGTTAAAAGACTGATCTATCATACATATAACATTTCTACCTCAATCACCTATCAGTAGTAATGAAGGAATCAAAATCTACTAGAGAGAAATAGGCCGGTCAGGCCAGCTGTTGTGTGTAGGCTTCATCGCCCTGTTTTATGATTAGTTCACATTCGGTGACAACATTCACATTACAACTCTACATCATGTCCTTCTAACAGTTGCTCCACAACAGTGTGTGAATACAATGTTAGATATATTTATTTTCAAAAGGCAGGAGCTGACGCATACCCAAAATGTTTCGTAGAGGTGCTGACTAATCGAGAGTAAACTCTAAAATAAAATAAAAATGGGAGACTAATTATGCTCCCAAATATTTAATGGGTATTGCAACCAATTTGGGAGCATAATTCGATATACACTGCTCAAAAAAATAAAGGGAACACTTAAACAACACAATGTAACTCCAAGTCAATCACACTTCTGTGAAATCAAACTGTCCACTTAGGAAGCAGATTGATTGACAATAAATTTCACATGCTGTTGTGCAAATGGAAGAGACAACAGGTGGAAATTATAGGCAATTGTCAAGACCCCCAATAAAGGAGTGGTTCTGCAGGTGGGGACCACAGACCACTTCTCAGTTCCTATGCTTCCTGGCTGATGTTTTGGTCACTTTTGAATGCTGGCGGTGCTTTCACTCTAGTGGTAGCATGAGACGGAGTCTACAACCCACACAAGAGGCTCAGGTAGTGCAGCTCATCCAGGATGGCACATCAATGCGAGCTGTGGCAAGAAGGTTTGCTGTGTCTCTCAGCGTCGTGTCCAGAGCATGGAGGTGCTACCAGGAGACAGGCCAGTACATCAGGAGACGTGGAGGAGGCCGTAAAAGGGCAACAACCCAGCAGCAGGACCGCTACCTCCGCCTTTGTGCAAGGAGGAGCAGGAGGAGCACTGCCAGAGCCCTGCAAAATGACCTCCAGCAGGCCACAAATGTGCATGTGTCTGCTCAAACGGTCAGAAACAGACTCCATGAGGGTGGTATGAGGGCCCGACGTCCACAGGTGGGACGTTTGGCATTTGCCAGAGAACACCAAGATTGGCAAATTCGCCACTGGCGCCCTGTGCTCTTCACAGATGAAAGCAGGTTCACACTGAGCACGTGACGGACGTGACAGAGTCTGGAGATGCCGTGGAGAACGTTCTGCTGCCTGCAACATCCTCCAGCATGACCGGTTTGGCGGTGGGTCAGTCATGGTGTGGGGTGGCATTTCTTTGGGGGGCCGCACAGCCCTCCATGTGCTCGCCAGAGGTAGCCTGACTGCCATTAGGTACCGAGATGAGATCCTCAGACCCCTTGTGAGACCATATGCTGGTGCGGTTGGCCCTGGGTTCCTCCTAATGCAAGACAATGCTAGACATCATGTGGCTAGAGTGTGTCAGCAGTTCCTGCAAGAGAAAGGCATTGATGCTATGGACTGGCCCGCCCGTTCCCCAGACCTGAATCCAATTGAGCACATCTGGGACATCATGTCTCGCTCCATCCACCAACGCCACGTTGCACCACAGACTGTCCAAGAGTTGGCAGATGTTTTAATCCAGGTCTGGGAGGAGATCCCTCAGGAGACCATCCGCCACCTCATCAGGAGCATGCCCAGGCATTGTAAGGAGGTCTTACAGGCACGTGGAGGCCACACACACTACTGAGCCTCATTTTGACTTGTCTTAAGGACATTACATCAAAGTTGGATCAGCCTGTAGTGTGGTTTTCCACTTAAATTTTGAGTGTGACTCCAAATCCAGACCTCCATGGGTTGATCAATTTGATTTCCATTGATCATTTTTGTGTGATTTTGTTGTCAGCACATTCAACTATGTAATGAAAAAAGTATTTAATAAGAATATTTCATTCATTCAGATCTAGGATGTGTTATTTTAGTGTTCCAGTGAACAGTGTATTTATTTAAACATCCTGTGTTGTTTGCTTATTCTTTTACCATTGATATATTCTAGGCTATTTTGAGACCCCTGGTCTGGTCCAGAAGCCAATTCAGTCCATTTTGCCATGGGTTTTGTACCGTGTATATACAGTAATAGCTCTTTCTGTTTATCTTCTTAAATGTAATGGCAAACTTTTGATTTCCGCCTAAACAGACATACCCAAAAATAACTGCTATTCATGTGTAATTACATGATTCTGACATGCAGAGACGTAGAAAGAATGATTTGGAAAGAAGACATCTGGGAGATTGTGGGGAAATGATCAGAAGATAGATAGGAGTTAGGTAGGAATTCAGAATACACAAGAGCCCAAACCCAAAAGATTTGTTTATTTTATTTGACAAGCTTGACAAGCTATAAATGAATTATTGATGACCAGATCTGGAAACACATCAGATGGCTTCCACAACACGTGAACAATATCAGAAAGAAATGGGATTGATCGACCTAACAACTAGAAATGGGCAGATGTTTTAGTAAGTGGTGTCAGTTGTGGTCACGGGACATTTCCAAGTGTCCCTAAACCTCTGAGTGGCATATGTCTGTAAATTAGATAATTCTAGAGCTTTTACGTATATGCAATGCTTAAATGCTATTTGTTCAGTATAAAACACAATTTATACCATATCAACCTCACTCAAACATTGGTGGTGTTATGGGGACTCAAGGGTAAATTCAAGTGTCCTTTCAACCTCTTCAATGAGTCCAAATGTGGTAATTGCACTGTTTTTACACACTGGATGTGCCAAAAAAGTTATTGTTCACTACACAAGCTACATTTCAACAACACCAACCTCTCTCAAACATTGTGCTGGTGTCGGGGGTCATACAAGGGGTATCCAAGTGTTTTTTTTTCAACCTCTCCAAAGTGCCTGAACGTTTAGCCTAGAGATATCCAATGTATTGGTCCCACATACAAATGAACTGTCTACAAAAAAAGCAACAGATATACAGTACCAGTCAAACGTTTACACACACCTGCTCATTGGCAATATGTTAGATTTGTTCCTACCAACCTAAGGATTCATTTGATTCCCCTCATGTAGCTATAGTTCAAACACAGACCAAATCGAAAGCTTAATTAAGTTACCTTGTAAGATGTTTTCTGTTTGGTAAAAACGTTGTGTAAAATTAGAAAATTACTCTCGGGGCGGGCTGGTGATCAATAACGGTAGGTCACAAGCAGACAAACAAGACATCCTCATGATCTGTGGAGTCCCGGCTTTCGGTGTGTATCGACGTATTCCATGTTTATTTAATTTATCCTTCACAACACTAACCGAAACGTAGGTAGCAGACATCTTGAAAAATAGGTCATTGGCTCGGTCTGCCCTAATAAGCAGTGTTGCCAACTCCTCAGTAAGGAAAGTAGCTGTTGACTGTCCTACAAGTCACTAGAAGTCGCTAAATGATGGCATCACCTCATTTGCATAATTGGCCATGTGCATGTAATTGTGATGGATGCTGTAGGAGAGAGGAATGACGTAGTGGCAGAGACAAAAAGTGAGTAAAAAACACCCTAAAGATGTTACAAATTAACTTACTTCTGTCGATTATTGTTTTTTTTTATGTCACAATTCCAACCCTCCTCCTTTATTGACCAACCCTCCTCCTTAGTTTTTTATTTTAATCTTTTTTTATCCTGGGTTGCCTGTGAGTGCTTTGGGGGCTTCAGAGTCTCCAAAAGTGACCAAAAAGAGACACTCTGGCAGAGCAACACTGCTAATAAGTTCCGTATGTCCATATATGGTAGTAAGTCATACCATAGATTGTAAGTCACCAATCAACAGCCAGCCACTCAGCTTTCCGCACACACCCTGCTTTTGCAGATAGAGGCTACTGTTATCATACCAGACTGATTTGAATTTAAAAAATCAAATAGGGTCCCCAAATATGAGGACTTCACATTTTAAGAGGTTAAACAAGAGTTCCCTAACTGGCAGCCCACAAGCTGAATTTTGCCCGCGGGTGGTCCCCCCCAAGTTTTCTGAACAAAAGAAAATACAACTTAAAAAGAAATGATAGATGTTTTTTAAATCGGCACATGGCTGAATCTAGTTGATAATCCCTGTTTAATACACACACGCATATTTATTAATATACTGGATTCTTGGCATAGTTCTCTCTATATCTACTGCTGTACTTATAAGTCTTAACGTATCTTGTGTAAATTAATCCAGTGTATACACTGTACGTATGACGGTCGGTGCCATTTAAGGTTAGGGTGGACAATTTCTTATTTTTCATGAACATGGCCTTATATCTATTGGAGCGTATTGGTCTGTCATTCATATTCCATTCACACTGCTCAATGTAACATTGACAGGTTTAGGCTACTACTTACGATTATGAGGTTGCTACAACCTAGCCTACAAATGAAAGTTTCTAAGGTTGAAACACAAGCTGGAGTTATCAAGGTGACAGACAGTGACACATTCAATACCACCTTGAATAATCTTGCCTGCATCTAGCTGATCTAGGGTGTAATCATTAGGCTAGTCCAAAACGTTGAAAAAGGTTACATTTTGCAACTAAAACAAGAGTCTCTATTGGACAAATTCAAGTAGGTTCATCCCCATTTCATTCCATTTAAGAAACATTTTGCAACATAATTGGTGGAATGAATACACCTGCACACAGAGTTCACTTTCATACCAGCCATACAAACAGCATCATCACGTCTACGTGCTCTCCTCCTCTCACATTTTCCTCTCACCCATGGACTTCAGTGCACACACACTGTAACCAGGTGAAAAAACCTCTCCAAGCCAAACCTTCATACAATAACTGCTACACACAGCCTACATTGTTGCCACCATATAAGCTAACGCCACAGTCAACATAGCTACTAGAACTAACACTATAGTAAATCCACAATCTAATCCATGTGTACAATCACACAGTAGTGTACAAAAAGCAGTTTAGCAGTTACACCAGCGGGCCCAGGTGGCAATAAAAATATAAAAAATGAAAGTTTACCTTGAATTGGAACAGTTGGAATAATAGAAAGCCTTAGCCAACTAGCTAACCACACATTATATAAACAAAAGTATGTGGACACAAATTAGTAGATTTGGCTATTTCAGCCACACATGTTGCTGACAGGCATATTAAATCGAGCAAACAGCCATGCACTCTCCATAGACAAACATTGGCAGTAGAATGGCCTTACTGAAGAGGTCAGTGACTTTAAACGTGACACCATCATAGGATGCCACTTTTCCAACAAGTCAGTTCGTTAAATTGCTGCACAGCTAGAGCTGCCCCGGTCAACTGTATTGTGAAGTGGAAATGTCTAGGAGCATCAACGTCTAGTGTGTAAAAATCGTCTGTCCTCGGTTGCAAGACTCACTCTCGAGTTCCAAACTGCCTAGTCAGCACAAGAACTGTTCATCTGGAGCTTCATGAAATTGGTTTCATGGCCGAGCTGCCGCACAGAAGCCTAAGATCACATTTCCAAGCATCGGATGGAGTGGTGTAAACACTCACCACCATTGGACTTTGGAGCAGTGGAAACGTGTTCTCTGGACTGATGAATCACGCTTCAGTATCTGGCAGTTTAACCATTGAAACCTTGTTTTTAGTGGATGTCATGAGAACACTACTTGCCCGAATGCATAGTGCCAACTGTAAAGTTTGGTGGAGGAGGAATAATGGTCGGGGGCTGTTTTTTTTTCATTGTTTGGACAAGGCCCCTTAGTTCCAGTGAGGGGAAATCTTAACGCTACATCATAAAATGAAATTCTAGATGATTCTGTGCTTCCAACTTCGTGGCAACCATTTGGGGAAGGCCCTTTCCTGTTTCAGCGTGACAATGCCCCATGCACAAAGGCGAGGTCCATACAGAAATGGTTTGTCGAGATCAGTGTGGAAAATTTGACTGGCATGCAGAGCCATGACCACAACTCCATCAAACGTCTTTGGGATGAATTGGAATGCCGACTGCGAGCCAAGCTTAATCGCCCAACATAAGCACCCGACCTCAGTAATGCTTTTGTGGCTGAAAGGAAGCGATTCCCTGCGGCAATGTTCCAACGTCTAGTGGAAAAACTTCTCAGAAGAGTGGAGGCTGTTATAGTAGCAAAGGGAGGATCAACTCCATATTAATGCCAATGACTTTGGAATGAGATGTTCGACGAGTAGATGTCCACATACGTTTGGTCATGTAGTGTAAATATCATTCCTCTCTCTTTGAGTCAGGTTGTTCAGTAGGCTTAGCTGCATTAGCTTGTGTAAGTAAAAACATTTAAAAAAAAGATACAGCAAAATCTCTCTCACACACACTCTGATGCTTCTTCATTTTTAAAGAAATTAATTTGTTCAAGCTGTTCAATTATAGTCTCTCTCTTTGAGTGAACTACTCACCACATTGTATGCACTGCAGTGCTAGCTAGCTAACTTTAGCTTATGCTTTCATTACTAGATTCATTATCTGATCCTTTGATTGGATGGACAACATGTCAGCTAATGCTGAAAGAGTTCTGATAGGTTGGAGGACATCCTCCAGAAGTCTTCATAATTACTGTGTAAGTCTATGGAAGGAGGTGAGAACCTCCTAGGTTTTGTATTGAAGTCAATGTACCAAGAGGAAGACAAAATATAGCTGTCCTCCGGCTACACCATGGCTGCTACCCTGCAGAGTGCAGTTGAGGCTACTGTAGAAGCCAGGGCTCACTAAAAAATGGACACATAATAAAATAAAATTAATAATTTATGTTTAGTCTCTATGTGTTTCCAAATGTTCCTTTAATTCGCAAGAAGCCGAGTGTACCTCACCGGAGAAAATATTGGCGAGAATGAAACAGCGCCCCTCTTTCTCTGTATGTGTAATCCATCGATCTGATGCTGCCTGGTCAAAAAGAGTGTGACATTGTTGCCGCCCGTAGCATTGAATGCAAGGGCAGCCAGTGAGCATTTTAGCTTCGCTTGATATTCATTTTTTTTAAATAATAGCCAATCATTGTTGAGCTAAAGTGAGTGAGCTCAACTGTGAATGGTCTTGGCACTCCAAAAAAAGTGTCAAGGGAAGCCAATTTGGATTTGGCTTCACGCCAATCACCTCACATGAAAAGCAAAATTAATTTACAAAAGCATATAATTGTCCCTTTCGGATCCAACCATAAATTCATATACATTGTTCCCCTGGCCTAAGAGGATGGAAGTTCAATGTAGTTAGCTAGATGTAGTATGCTAATGTTTACTAGCTGGCCTGGCATATCGTTGCCCATAAAAGGAAGTTAGGCTAGCTAGCAAACATTTTAGCCAGGTAACCTAAGACAACAAAAACTACAAGTGTGTACTGTCGGCAACATGAAAGAGAGGAGGATGTCATTAGCGTTTCTCTACATGTACGGTAAGTCAAAGTTTTTTCTACTTGCACGCACGCATGCACGCACACACACACACACACACACACACACTGATTGGACTAAATTGTTTTTCGTATCTTTGAGTTGTCACTCTATCAGACTAAGCATAGGTGATTTGATGATGTTGAAATGTTGAAGTTGAAATAGTGTTGGAATAGTGTAGGCAGCTCCTGTTTTCTTTTCGACTTGCTGCAGCTCTCCGTGGTTCTAAATCAATGGTTGTTTAGTCGTCTGAACATGTCTGAAACAGGTCATGTAACTGTTTGTTAGATGTAATATGCTTTGTGGACTTCACCAAACTGATGTTGCTCTCTGGTTTTGTGATGAAACAAAGATGTGGTTGAATTTATTCTGTGTGTTATTGTCTCGGCCTTACGCTTATATATCACAGTGGTAAGGCAAACTAACATGTTATAGAGCAAACAACGCAATTATCACGGCACATAGATTGGATTTTGGATTTTTTTCCTGGCTTGGCTTCCCCAGTGATTTTACCCACTCACCACTACTGCTTTCATTGCAAATGTTTTTTTAATCAGTTATTTGGTGATGTGACTATATTTAATATAGTTGCATGTAAAAAGGATCCCTTTTTTAATGTTTCACAATTTTTATTTGTGTGAAATTCACATAGCAGGATGGTCTCCCCTTCATCCTCTGAGGAGCCTCCACTGGCATAGATTGCATTTGGATTACTGTTACAGTGCTATTTGTGTTGTTAGTTGGATTTTTCCGACATTTCTGGATTTCTTGTTGTGCTATTTATGTATTTATTTTTTATCAACTATTTACAAAGCAGTTATATATACTTTATTTTATCTGGAGTTATTAGAAAGTGTTACCATATTCTCATATAACTATCACCAAACCATAAATATTTATTTCAATACCATTTTGGTATTTTTTTGTTGTTGTATAGAAATCCTGCAATCAGACCAAAATAGCACTCCTGCTGTATCTTCAGTCAACTGAAGTGTACAAGCGAAAAGGTAAGGGGCTCCAGCTGCAGTGTGAGTCTTTCAAGTGTTTCTGTCCCCACATCCTCTGTGACGAGGAGTCTCCATTTTCAAGGATAAATCTCTATTTTAAAAGATTATACAAACTGAGATGCAGGCAAAGCTTCAGCACAGGCTCGGCCCAAACAGCCAGCCAGGGCTAGGGCTGCTATCTGAATAAAATATTAGAGGAGATGTTAAATACTGTTGACCTTTAGTAAGGTGCACGGTGGTGGGGGGGGGAAGGCCTGCCTCCTGCACTCTTATCTTAGAGAGAAATAACCTCAACCTCACTCGTAACCTTATCTTAGAGAGAAATAATAGACTATTGACTGGCTGTCTTTAGCCATCCTGTAGGCCTGGGAATGGGGCTGGAGCTATGGCTGCATGGGGCTGGGGTCGGGTTGGGCGAGTCCCCTGTGTTCACTGCCTGCAATGCCCTATTCTCTGTTTGCCCATGTCTTCCATTCTCTGGGTCTCAGATGAGTCAGAGGCCATAGGTCTTCCCTCTACATAGTCTCTCTCTTTGTCAGAATCCGGAGGTGTGCCCTCTCTACGCAGACTCACTCTCTCTCTCTCGCTCTCTCTCTGTCTTTCTGTCTCTCTCTCTCTTTTTCATCTGATTGGATTACTGTCAGGGTTCAAAGGTCATATGTAGTATTTACAGGAAGAGTTGAGTGACCGATCAGAGAGAGATAGAGACTTTTAATTATTCAAGAATTCGGTGACAAAGCTGCCAATTCCCACGCTATCGGGTGTGGCACAGGTAACTAATAAAATGTGTTGAAAGGTGAAGGAAAGAAGCTGTAGTGCCTCACAGTTGACATGTTTACAATGTACTGCAGCACAGTCTGTCATTTGACAGAGCATCAATTAAAACTTTATTTATTGTGTGGACATCCTTAGAAAAAACTGTCTTGTTCAGTTTATTTGCCATTATTTATATTGTACAGTCCCTTGAGTGGTGATCCTTGAAGTCAAAATGTATGTTCTAGATTGCTCAGTACTCAAACCAGTTACCGCTCTGGTTAAACAGCTATAAAGGCTTGTGATGGATGTAAAATGACCGCCACATCGTCATCATCATTATCTTCATGACTTACATATTGCCATTCATTCATGTATTTGACAGCTGCAAACAACATACAACTCTGCATTGCTAATAGCCATTTAAGTATTGACATTATTGGGTGAGATGCAAGGCCCAGGGATTATAGTGCTGTTTTCCAAATCCTGATTAGTTGATTTCTGAAGAGAAAGATCCCGTAAAAGGAGTTCGTCAGAGACTGGGCTCTCCACCTGCCGCTCTGTAGCAATATGGGCTGGTACAAAATGGTCCCCTATGGGCGCTGGTCAAACGTGGTACATGCCTAGGGAATAGAGTGCCATTTGGGATGCAACGCTGGTCTTCCTGTATTCTCCAACAATGACTGAGACTTTAATAACCTAGAGTAGGAAAATAGAATACGCCTGGGGCTCTCATAGAACATGCTAATTTTGATTCCTTTCCAAAGATCTTGGGGGCACGGAAGTGTGTGTGTGTGTGTGTGTGTGTGTGTGTGTGTGTGTGTGTGTGTGTGTGCGCGCGCGCATGTGAAAGGTCTGCAACATATTGTATTATCTATGCTAAAGAGGGGAAGTCTCTCTGAGATGCTATGGCTTCATTTGGCTATTTTGAATAAATAAGTCATCAAAATGGGACAGGAGTGATTCCATCATTGCCAATTGAAAAGGAGAGCCCCCCCCTGTCAAACACCTCCCCCCTGTCACACTCTATGACAGGCCAAGAAGACACACGTGTCAGAGAGTGAGACTGTTCACATTGGAGTGTTTGTGTCACGGACGTCGTGGTGGAAATGACCGGACCAAGGTGCTGCGTGGTGGACGTACATTTTCCTTTATTTATATAAATGTCGCCAACAAAACAAGAAACAAAGCCACGACCGTGAAGCTTACTAGGACTATATTGCCACTAACAAAGTCAACTACCCACAAAATACAAAGGAAAAAAGGCTGCCTATGATTACCAATCAGAGACAACGATAGTCAGCTGTCTCTGATTGAGAACCATACCCGGCCAAAACAGAAAACATAGAAATAAAGAAACTAGAATGCCCACCCTAGTCACACCCTGGCCTACCTAAAATAGAGAGTAAAAGCCTCTCTATGGCCAGAGACAGTTTGGACTGCATCACTACTAGAATAACATTAAATTGGAGGTAGAGACGCTTCTAGAAACCCACTGAGGCTATTCTCAAAGTGGCTCTGACCATTGTAGCACAATGACTCTGCAACTGTACCTGGTAACATACCGCACTTGCGTAGCACTCAACATAATACTCTATAAGTCACCCTGAAAATGTGTCAAAATATATGTAGTTGAAATGACAGCTGATTTGGTCCAATGTTTAGGATAGGCTAAATCCTTTGTTTCCTGTTGCACTGACATTGTGTCTGACGGTGGGTGTTGCAGTAACTTTAACACAAACCTTTAACAACATACTGTCAAAGTTACACCTTTCCGTTGTAAGTTACATGTCGGATGAAATCCCAAAGAGGGAGTGTTAGAAAATACTCTTGATTTTAGTGTTGTCCACAGTCCAAATGTTGCTCATAGTTCTATTGTCTTGTACTTTCCTCTTGTCGGTTCTGTGTTTCTGCTCGTAGAATTTTAAGAATAGTACCACAACCTTATCTGAGAGATTTTTGCCTGTAATACATATGTTTTCTATTCTGCGTTTTCTATGACAATGTAATCTAGTGGACAAACACAGAACTTCCTCCAGGTGATCTTGTTAAGTCTTTATGGTAAGCGTGAACGTATATACACTGAACACATTTGTTTACGCAACATGTAAAATGTTGGCCCCATGTTTCATGAGCTGAGTGGTGCAGCAGTTTAAGGCACTGCGTCTCAGTGCTAGTGGCGTCACTACAGACCCTGGTTCAATTCCAGGCTGTATCACAATCTGCCGTGACTGGGAGTTCCATAGGGTGGCACACAATTAGCACAGCCTCGTCCGGGTTAGGAGTAGGCCATCATTGTAAATAAGAATTTGTTCTTAACTGACTTCCCTAGTTAAATAAAGGTTACATTTAAAATAAAAGATCCCAGAAATGTTCCATAAGCACAAGAAGCTTATTTTGCTCAAATTATGTGCACAAATTAGTTTACGTCCCTGTTAGTGAGCATTTCTCCTTTGCCAAAATAATGCTAAGATAATTCATCAACCTGACAGGTGTGACATATCAAGAAGCTGATAAACAGCATGATAATTACACAGGTGCACCTTGTGCTGGGAACAATAAAAGACCAGTCTAAAATGTGTAATTTTGTCACACAACACAATAGCACAGATGTCTCAAGTTTTGAGGGAGCGCGCAATTGGCATGCTGACTGCAGGAATGTCCACCAGAGCTGTTGCCAGAGAATTTAATGTTAATTTCTCTACCATAAGCCGCCTCGTTTTAGAGAATGTGCCGTATGTCCAACCGGCCTCGCAACCCACAGACCACGTTTAACCACTCCAGCCCACGTTGCAAAGATCTGTACCCAATTCCTTGAAGCTGAAAATGTCCCAGTTCATCCATGCATACTCACCAGACATGTCACCCATTGAGCATGTTTTGGATGCTCTGGATTGACTTGTACGACAGCGTGTTCCAGTTCCCTCCAATATCCAGAAACGTTGCACAGCCATTGAAGAGGAGTGGGACAACATTCCACAGGCCACAATCAACAGTCTGGTCAATTCTATGCGAAGGAGATGTGTTAGGCTGCATGAAGAAAATGATCACATCACATACTGACTGGTTTTCTGATCCATGCCCCTCTCTTTTTAAAGGTATATGTGACCAACAGATGCATATCTGTAATCCCAGTCATGTGAAATCCATATTATATATCTTTACAATCAGTAGACTTTAGGGAACACCCATATACTTTTTAGAGTTGGAGCTAGCCATGAAAACATTAACAAAAAAATAGTATTGTTGTTGGCACAGTATGTTGGCACACGTTTTCACCACTTCCCTATAAACATTTTAAAGGATGCATACGTATGGCATCTTTGGGCCATTTTATTGTGTCTTCCAGACCCTCTCAAACATTTTAAGACATCATTGGGCTGTATGTTCATTGGGCTGTATGTTATTTATGGAGATATGGCAATGTGAATCGTGTCCAATATGGCCCTATGCAGCTGGTTGGCGGCTGAACAAAAGCCCTCAGAGTGGAGTATAATATTACAGAGATGAACTTAATGCCACAGACTTGTCATTAATTATCAGGTCTGCCCTAATAGGCCTTAGTTTGTATTTAAATCCTGTCAAGCCATTCCTCAGTTTCTTTCCAGTTGTTAAGTTAAGGGTACTTTTGTTTCCTATTTTCAATGTATATTTCAATTGTTATAACATTAAGATGTCTTGCAATTTCCTTATTTTCATTATTTGAAATATTTTGGTTTAATAGATTCATCCACACCTTTATTTTATGCAACCTGCTTATAATGTCTCTCTTTTGTTGCAGAACCACACGCAAATCCAACTTTGCCATGTTCAACCACAATAAGTCAACTTTTGCACTGTCTCTGTCATCTGCTTGCTCTATGATTGGAGCAGAGTACCCCTGGTGACATCTATCCAACCAGTTACATATCTTGGGTTTCTTAGCCTATTTTTCAATGGCTATATTGGAAATGACCACCAGGGGGGGTAAATGGACAAAATCTGCCTTGGCACAATAGCCAAAAATACTTATTTAGACATGCCCTAACTGTGTGTGAAATGTGGTGTCTCTATCACAAATAACAAATAATACAATTATTTTATGTAGCCGCTGAACTATGGTCAAAATTACCTCAATATGACCCTTGTTAAGGTCTTAATAATATTTTGTAATCATAAAGATTGTCTATATTATCTTTGGGGTTTATTTAGTGGGTAGATAACCTTATCAATCCATTTTTATATTGTTTTAAATGATTTTACCCTATTTTCTTCTAACAGGAATTCTGGATGGCAGCCATTTTATTATAATCCGGAATTCCTGTCAGAAGAAAATAGGGTAAAATCATTAAAACAATATAACAATAGATTTATAAGGTTAGCTACCCACCAAATTAACCCCACAGATAATACAGACAATCATTATGATTACAATACTCTTAAGACCTTAACATTGGTCATATTGAGGTCATTTGACCAAAATGGGGGACTTTGTGATTGAGACACCAAATTTCATATTGTTGTAACAGTAGGCCTACCATTGAAAATAACCTCATACTGGGTTACTGACCACAATAGATTTAATTAATAAGAAGACGTGTTGATTATTTGGCCTTGATGTCACACCCTGATCTGCTTCACCTGTCTTTGTGCTTGTCTCCACCCCCTTCCAGGTGTTGCCCATCTTCCCATTATCCCCTGTGTATTTATACCTGTGTTTGTCTGTTGCCAGTTCGTATTGTCTTGTTAGGTCTTTGCAGCATTCTTTCCCGGCTTCATGTTGCTCTAGTTCTGTTTCCTAGTTTTTCCCGCTTCTGAACATTCTGCTTGCCTGCCATCCTCTACCTGCCTGACTCTGACTTCATTACAAAACCTCTGCCTGCTCTGACCCCAGAACCTGCCTTCCCTCCTGTACCTGCCTGACTCTGACCTGATAACGAGCCTCTGCCTGCCCTCGACTTGCCCTTTGCCTGTCCCGTGTTTCTAATAAATAATCGGAGAACTGTAGTATCCGCCTCCCTTGTCTGCATTTGGCTCATATCCTGAGTCGTGATACTTGAGGAGAGCACATCACAAGGAAGAAAACATCACGCTGCATGAAGGGGTGTTGGAAGTGCTGCAGATACATTTAAATGCATTTGCCAAATGACAGTGTATTATAATAAAGTATACAAAAAATATTACCAATTCAAATAATATACTTCAAATTTAAGATCTTAAATATAATATAAATATAGTATAATTACACTTCAAGACTGATTAAATGTGTACTTTGAATTCATTTTTTCAGTCTTTAAATATACCTCAAATATACTATCAACCTTTTAATACACTTATTAAAAGTGTGTTTAAATTCATTGCTTTACATTTTTAAGTATACCATGATGTAAAAAAACAAATGCAACATGCAACAATTTCAAAGATTGTTACTGAGTTACAGTTCATATATGGAAATCAGTCAAAAATGGGACTCAGGATCTCATCACGGTATTTCAGCATTCAAATTGTCATAGATAAAATGCAATTGTTTTTGTTGTCCGTAGCTTAAGCCTGCCCATACCATAACCACATCGCCACCATGGGGCACTTTGTTCACAACGTTGACATCAGCAAACCACTCACCCACAAGACAACATACACGACGCCATACACGTGGTCTGCGGTTGTTAGCCTAGTTGGATGTACTGCCAACTTCTCTAAAACTACGTTGTAGGTGGCGTATGATAGAGAAATTAACATTCAATACTCTGGCAACATCTGGTGGACATTCCTTCAGTAAGCTTGCTAATTTCAGCTCCCTCAAAACTTGAGACCTCTGTGGCATTGTATTGTGTGACAAAACTGCACATTTTAGAGTTGTCTTTTATTGTCCCCAGCACAAGGTGCACCTGTGTAATTATCATTATGTTTAATCAGCTTCTTGACATGCCATAGCTGTCAGGTGGATAGATTACAATGGAGACATGCTCACTAACAGGGATGTAGAAAAATATGTGCACAAAATTTGAGAGAAATAAGATTTTTGTGGGAATTAAACATTTCTGGGATCTTTTATTTCAGCTTATGAAACAAGGGACCAACACTGTACATGCTGCGTTTATATTTTTGTTCAGTGTATATGTTCACTATCATTACACTTAAACACACTCATTAAAAGTGTACTCCGATTTCATACGAATATCCCATCACAACGGGACCAAGCAGCGTGCTCGGGAGGAGATGACATCCTGGTCTTTGGAGGAGATCAGGGAGAGAATATCCTGGACTTGGGAAGAAATAATGGTAGGAGACAAGAAGCAGGCGGAAGCAGTGAAGGAGGGACAGCGACGAAGTCGGGGAGGAAGACCACAGAAACCCCAAGAAAATGTTTTGGGGGGCACATGGAGCAGCCGGTGGAGCTGAGGAGTGAAACAGGGCCAGTCTGTGAGAAGAGGGAGAATTTGGAGGAGAGAGAAATGGGAGAGTTGTTGAGTTGAGTGGGGGAGGATGCACGGTATTTGCCCTAAGGAACGTGTTGTCAGTTTGGTGCCCCCTGAGTCAGCTCCCCGTACTTGTCCTGAGAAGTATGTTAAAGTTCCGGAAACAATTGATGCCGGCTGTAGACACCAGGTCTCCAGTGCGCCTTCACAGCCCAGTACGTCCTTTGCCAGCTCCTCGCACCGGCCGTGCGAAGTGTGTTAAAGTTCCAGAACAATTGATGCCGGCTAGACACCAGGTTTCCAGTGTGCCTGTTCCTCGCACTCTCCCTCAAGTGCGGTTTCCCGGTCAGGTGCGTCCTGTGCCTGCTCCTCGCACTCTCCTTGAAGTGCGCCTCCCCAGTCCAGTACGTCCTGTGCCTGCTCCTCGCGCTCGCCCTGAGGTGCGTGTCACCAGCCCGTTACCACCAGTGCTGGCCCCAGGCACCAGGCTTCCTGCGACGATCCCCAGTCTAGAGCTTCTGATGACTGTTCCCAGTCCAGAGCTTCCAGCGACAGTTCCGAGTCCAGAGCCTCCGACGACAGTTCCTAGTCCAGAACCTCCTTAGACGGTCCACGGTCCGGAACCTCCTGAGACGGTCCACGGTCCCCTATGCCGATGCCCAGTCTAAGCACAGTGTCCAGCTCCAAGGCCAGAGTCTTCTTTGGCGTTGGTGCCAAGTCCATGCATGGCGTTCTGTCCCGCTTCATGGCGGGAGCTTTCCCGTGTGCCTAGGTCCAGTCCAGCCACAGTGTTCAGCCTGGGATCCGCAGGATGAGCGGGTAATTCGCCCCGCACCAGAGCCGCCACCGACACTAGATACCTCCCCCTAACCCTCCCTTTTTGTTTCAGGTTTTGCGGTCAGAGTCCGCACCTTGGGGGGTGGACTATATTTTCTATGGTAGAGTAGGTCAGGACGTGACTAGAGGTTTAGTCTAGTTTATTATTTCATGTGGGTTTCTAGGTTTATTTTCTATGTTGTTTGTGTATGATTCCCAATTAGAGGCAGCTGGTAATCGCTGTCTCTAATTGGGGATCATACTTAAGTTGCATATTTTCCACCTGTGGGTTATGGGGTATTGTTTGAATGTATGTGTTTTGAGTTTGTGCACATAGCTTATCTGTATTCACGGTTCGTGGTTAGTTAATTGTTTATTGTTTTTGTCATTGCTTAGTTTCACTTTCATTAAAATATGTGGAACTCAACATACGCTGCGCCTTGGTCCGACCATCATTATTACGATCAACGTGACACAAAATAGCTAAAGGACTACAAAGTCAAGGTGTTGGAGTGGCCATCACAAAGCCCTGACCTCAATCCTATAGAATATTTGTGGGAAGAACTGAAAAAGTGTGTGAAAGCAAGGAGGCCTACAAACCTGACTCAGTTACAACAGCTCTGTCAGGGGGAATGGGCCAAAATTCACCCAATTTATCGTGGGAAGCTTGTGGAAGGCTACCCGAAATGTTTTACCAAAGTTAAGCAATTTTAAGGCAATGATACCAAATACGAATTGAGTGTATTTAAACTTCTGACCCACTGGGAATATGATGAAAGAAATAAAAGCTGAAATAAATAATTCTGAGATTTCACATTCTTAATATAAATCAAATTAAAATAAAGTGGAAGGGTACCAAAACATTTCTGCAGCATTGAAGGTCCCCAAGAACACAGTGGCCACCATCATTATTAAATGGAAGAAGTTTGGAAACACCAAGACTCTTCCTAGAGCTGGCCTCCCGGCCAAACTAAGCAATCGGGGGAGAAGGGCCTTTGTCAGGGAGGTGACCAACAGTCTGATGGTCACTCTAACAGAGCTCCAGAGTTCCTCTGTGGAGATGGGAGAACCTTCCAGAAGGACAACCATCTCTGCAGCACTCCACCAATCAGGACTTAGTGGTAAAGTTGCCAGACGGAAGCCACTCCTCAGTAAAATGCACATGACGGACCACTTGGAGTTTGCCAAAAGGCACCTGAAAGAGCTTGAGAGGATCTGCAGAGAAGAATGAGAGAAACTACCCAAATACATGTGTACCATGCTTGTATGGTCAAACACAAGAAGACTCTAGGCTGTAATCGCTACCAAAAGGTGCTTCAACAAAGTCCGAAGTAAAGGGTCTGAATACTTATGTAAATGTGATATTTCCGTTTATATATTTTTTAATAAATTCCACAAACCTATTTTTGAATTGTCATTATGGGGTATTGTGTGTAGATTGATGAGTGGGACAAAAACAATGTCATCCATTGGAGAATAAGGCTGTAACGTAACAAAATGTGTAAAAAGTCAAGTGGTCTGAATACTTTCCAAATGCACTGTATATTTAATTAGCTCTTTATATAGTTTACTAAAAACACACTTAAGTACAAAAAAGTGTCCCAATTTAGATGATTTGAAATGTATTTAAAATTGTTCCTATTTAAGATCATTTTAAATATACTTAAGTATATTTATCACTGATATATTTATGCATGTCTAATTAGATTTTTTTCCTGCTTGGGTAGGCAGCATATGAAAGCCCAATGGGAGCGCATGTGGCCATCATTTGCTTGTGAGTGTTGTCTAGCTGGAGTGCAATGGTATGGCCTATGGCACAATTAGACTATAAATCAGTGTTTGGGATTACCAGAGGCCTATGGGTTTTGATGGCAGTCGTTAATCTATTCAAAATAGTTATTACAAAAAAATATGATTAAAAAAATATATATCAATAGAATCATTACATATTTATTAATGTAGGTGCTTCTTAACTGAGTTGAGGTTGACATATCGCACCCGTTCTTATCCCTAACCATACTTACATCAAAGCATTTGTTCTCAAGGTAAAAGAGTGATGCAACTTTAATTTTACCACATAGATCTATAGGCTTGATGAGATACCACTTACACTCAAAACACCAAGAAATACATTTGTTCATAGAGTATTTGTAGAGCCCTGAGTGTGTGTTCCCTGAATCCCAGTGAGACAGGGGTCTTCATACACACGACTCGCCTCTACAAACAAATCAGCAAAACAATCAAGCTATCCACTCTAAAGTAATCAATATAAATACATACGTCTAAAAGTTGTATGACGCAAAACCTTGATGTGTGATGGGGGTGGGGTGATGTCTGATGTCACGATGACAGGGGCTTGTGGGTAGAGGGAGAGAGGGGGGGGGGGTGAGAGAGTGGTCCAGTGACATCATTCTACCTCTTATATACTGAGGGAATGAAGCCCACTGCTCTTCACATTTACATTCACTAAAGCCAAGGGGACACAGGCAGACACTGTCACTGACAGGACGAAGAGAAGACAAGGACAAAACAGACTGAGTACATTCCTACTCCACCTCCCACTTCTCTGTTTCTCTCTCGCTTTCTGCATTTGACCCCTTAACCCTATGGACTTGGGTCCTGCTTAGCTAGGGTGGATTCAGAGCGTGGGATTTGTACGAAGATGCAGGCACAGCTGGCTTGTGTGCTTCTCCTCTGTTTGCCGTGTGGCGTGTTATGTTCAGGTAAGCACGGGTGTCCTTTCACATACTTTCCTTTTGATGTTAATTCATTTGCAACCCTTACTGGGTATTATTTTTGTTGCACTGTCAACTGATTCAGTTCGATGTTTACCTTGAAAGAACAGGAAATGGTCTCAGAGACCAGGGACTAACTGAATTACTCTCATCGGGAACGTACTCTTGCAACAGGTGGATTTCACCACGCACACTTTAGTTATCTTATCTATACCTCCATTGTTTACCCAGGTGTTTATCTTATCTATTCACATCCAGTGATTACCCACATATTCCTATCAAGAAGGCATAACTGCTCTGAGGTATTTCTTGTGCAAAGTTTTCTTAGGGTAGACCTGCAGCGCTATGGGGTGTGTGCGTACCTCTGTTCTAGCACAGCACAATGTATCTATCTAATTGTTGAATCAATGCCCTAGCCTCGGTGACTCGGGGGTTTTAGTACCGTGGCAGCCAACTGAAGCGCTCCAGGACGTCACACTGTTCGGCTGAGCTTATTAAGCACATATCTCCGTCAGAGAAACAAACTGTTACATAGATGTTGCTGTGGGATGGGGGTGTTGGAAAG
The DNA here is from genome assembly GCF_018296145.1 of Oncorhynchus tshawytscha. Lineage (NCBI taxonomy): Eukaryota > Metazoa > Chordata > Actinopteri > Salmoniformes > Salmonidae > Oncorhynchus > Oncorhynchus tshawytscha. The sequence continues at coordinate 49,429,162 of NC_056434.1, read as the reverse complement.
GGGTGAATCGATCTAGCTGCGCCCCAAAAAGCCTTGACTCCCTGGCTTAAGGAGCAAAAGGGATTTGATTCAACGTCAAGTTGAATCAAGTTCAACATCTAATCAACATTAAGTTAAACATCTAAGCAAGATTAGTTTCATCTGAACTCTGTGACACGCTCCAAAATGGAATGCAAAAAAAAATTATTAAATCTAGCAAGGCTTTGAGCTGTTTTTGCTTGAGCTTTTACGGTACATTTTGCCGAGATTTCATGGGGCACAATGGATCAGGCTCCAACAGAACATTAATAGTCTTTAAAGCAGCTCGTTAGGAATAGTCTATAAGGGCTAAATTGGCACCAAACAGATAAATTAAGTTGGATAAATCTGTTGTAGACTGCTAGAAAAACCCAGGCGATAGAAACCACGTTTTTACTGAAATGGTTACTTCAGAATTGGAGCTGTATTTTTGTATTATTATGTACCTACCTGTATAATACCTTTATACCTGTACTACGATAAACCTGTATTATAACTCTTGTTTTGTGTCTATCTGCCAGATGTTGACCAGGAACAGCGGGCAATAGAGGAGGAGCTGTTGAACAGTCTCTTCACTTCAAAGGTACTGCGCTGCTTCCTCTGTGCACCTGTCAGATCTGAGGTGTGTGTGTGTGTGTGTGTATGTGTGTGTGTGCGTGCGTCCGTAGTGCAGGTGCTCTTTTATGGAGCCTGGATATGTCCGCTTTCTCTCTTGTTCGTTTTTGTTTCAATTGAATTGGCTCATCATGGATTCTATTTGTTCATAGTTTCACAGGTTTCTGGGTTAGTGTTAAGATATACGGTCTTTGAGATGAACATAATGTTCCATCTAGAACCATCAATAAAGCTTTCAAAATCACATCATCACTTTTCAACTCACACATGCATACACACACGCACAGGAATGATAAAGGGTTGAAAATGAAATCATTTAGGTATAACATAATTGCTTTTTATTTTTATATATGACCATTTATCGTGCCAGATACTCCGTAGACAGGCAAGAGGAAATGAAGAAGATAGAACTGGATCTAGTGGAGCCTGGAGACTGATTACCTGAGCTAATACCATTCAGATGGTCCTGACAGCAACATAGCGCCGCGCGGCCAAAACACACACATGCACACAGACACACACATTCTCGTGCACACACACACACACACACACGTTTGCACATGAGCACGCAACACACACACATGCGTGACACGCACACAAACGCATACGCTCTCTCAATCCCTACTCCCTCCTCCCCACTCTGTCTGATAAATTAATGGAGATGAGAGGGACACACTGAGACACGACTATGACAAATAAGCTCTGTGATTTATCGCTTACAATGTTCCAAGGTTTCCTTGGGGGGCTGATTGTAATCATAAGTCACCAGATGACTGATAGAGTGCTCTAGATTAGAAGACACCGGAGAGGCAGTGTTGTAGTAGACACTTGTGGCTTTGTCTTTTCCCTTTTTCTTTTACACACAGATTGTAAACATACATGGTTAGGTGGGGGATCCGTTTCCTAATGTTGGAATAGGTTGACTGTTGTTTCAATGACACTTGTTTGCAGGCTGTGAAACAACAGTTGTATTACTTCATGAAGCATCTGTCAGGTCAATTTATAACTGCTGCATGCAAATGCATATGCCGACACTGTCACGCCCTGACCTTAGTTATCTATGTTTTATGTATTATTTTGGTCAGGTCAGGGTGTGACGAGGGTGGTTATGTGTGTTTTTATCCTGTCTATGGTTTTTAGTATATCTATGGGTTTTTTGTATGTCTAGGTAATGTAGGTCTATGGTGGCCTGAATTGGTTCCCAATCAGAGGCAGCTGTTTATCGTTGTTTCTGATTGGGGATCCTATTTTAGGTTGCCATTTTTCCATTTTGGTTTTGTGGGTTATTGTCTATGTGTAGTTGCCTGTCAGCACTTGTTATTGTAGCTTCACGTTTGTTTTGTTATTTTGTCAGTTTGTTAAGTGTTCTTCGTTTAATTAAAAGAAGAATGTAGAGGCAGCGAAAGCCGAACGGCGATACTACAAGGAGAAATACCGGAGAATAGAGGAACGGTGACGATATGAAGGTACAAGGTTAGCACGAAAGCCCGAGAGGCAGCCCCAAGAATTGTTTGGGGGGGGGCACACGAGGAGATTGAATCAGTCAGGTCGGAGACCTGAGCCAACTCCTCGTGCTTATTGTGGGGAGCGTGTTACTGGCACCGTGTTATGCGATAGAGCGCACCATGTCTCCAGTGCGCTATTCTAGCCCGGTGCGCTCTATTCCAGCTCCTCACATTGGCCGGGCTAGAATGGGCATCCAGCCAGGAAGGAGGGTGCCAGCTCAGCGCTCCTGGTCTCCAATATACTTCTTTGGGCCGGGATATCCTGCGCCGGCTCTGTGTACTGTGTCTCCGGTGAGTCTGCACAGCCCAGTGCATCCTGTGCCAGCGCCCCGCATTTGCAGGGCGAAAATAAACATCCAGCCAGGACAGGTTGTGTCAGCTCTACACTCCAGACCTCCAGTGCGCCTCCACAGTCCAGTGCATCCTGTTCCTCCACCCCGCACTCGCCCTGAGGTGCGTGTCACCAGCCCAGTACCACCAGTGCCGGCACCACGCACCAGGCCTACAGTGCCCCTCGGCAGTCCAGTACGCCCTGTTCCTGCTCCTCGCACTGAGGTGCGTGTCCCCAGCCCGGTACCACCAGTGCCGGCACCACGCACCAGGCCTACAGTGTGCCTCAGCAGTCCAGAGCGTCCGGCAACAGTACCCAGTCCAGAGCTTCCGGCGGCAGTACCCAGTCCGGAACCTCCAACGATGGGCCATGGTCCGGAGCCTCCAGTGACGGTCCCCAGCCCGGGGTCTCCAGCGATGGTCCCCAGTCCAGAACATCCGGCGATGGTCCACACAGCGAGGGTCCCCAGCCCGGGGCCTACGGTGAGGATCCTCAGTCCAGAGCCTCCGGCGATGATCCACGGGTCAGGGGGGGGCGAGGGTGGTTATGTGTGTTTTTGTCCTGTCCTAGGGTTTTTGTATGTCTATGGTGGCCTGAATTGGTCCCCAATCAGAGGCAGCTGTTTATCGTTGTCTCTGATTGGGGATCCTATTTAGGTTGCCATTTTCCATTTTGGTTTTGTGGGTTATTGTCTATGTGTAGTTGCCTGTCAGCACTCCGTTATTGTAACTTCACGTTCGTTAAGTGTTCTTTGTTTAATTAAAAGAAGAATGTATTATCATGCTGCGCCTTGGTCTCCTCGTTCTGACGAACGTGACAGACACTTGATTTTCTTAATAGAAAATAATGTAATTAGAACAAAGAATGATGACTAAATCAATTGGTTAGGTGAGATCAATTACATTTTTCCAAATTCTGGATATACCAGTAGTCACTGTCTTAAAAATGTCTGATGTAGAAATCTAGCCAGTAACTAATCTCGCCACCCAGAGCTGTCATGAGAGACATAGAAGTGGGGACAGGGGCTACTTGAAACGGCAGTTAGTCCCTCTACTTTGGTTGCTGGCATTATTGGACTGCTCCATAAAAACTATTTTCCGTCCCTCAGTCCCTCAATAATTAACTGACAATGAGAGAGAACACACTGGGTAAAGAAGGGGCTACATCGAAATGTAATGTGAAGTGACCTTTCTGCACAATTAAAAGTGTACCTACCTCTCGTCTCAACACTCAGTGTCTTAACAAACTGTTCATTTGGAAGTTAACAGGAGCTAATTTGTATCGGTAGGGTTTTCTAAATGTCAATATCGTAAGGAACTCACAGGAGTATCCAACAGACTAAGACGTCCTTTCTGTGGTTTATCCTCAGTCTGCTCAGTACAAAATAATCCACTCGGTGACATTTCTCCCCCATGGCCTCCAAATCCATATGTAATATCTAACAACTCAACAATGGAGATGCAGAAAATAAAAGTGTTGTCCTTTACCATCCATAAAGGAAAGATGATGGGATTTAAAGTGATTTAGAAGCACCAATCTTCTGTTCCTTGTGACACCCGGGAGGGAGTCTGGGCTGTGCTGTGTTAACGAGTCGGCCCACGCACAGAGGCCCCAACGGGCACCGATAGGGGCCTCACACCGTCCAAAACCACACACTCAAACTAGATTATGATACAGCAGGATTGAAGCTAGTTAGATCTGACTGATCCATGAGAGAGTGCAAAGGCAAAGCACACCTATGCACACACACAAGTGTTTATGTATATCATAGTCCTAGTATTTATTTATATGCTCCTCCTAGATGAAACAGAGCAAGCAGGGCGCCCCCTACTGGCGTGTGTCCCTGGTGAATGTGTGCAGGATGGTGAACAGCCTGATGAATAGCCTGTCGTGGAGAGAACAGGAGGAGTATAACACTGAGGAGGAGCTGTGGGAGAGACTGGCCTCCCTTCCCGAGCCCCTGGACAAGCTTCTAGACCTACTGCAGATCTGCAGAGTGCTGCAGCCCCGAGAGGTAAGGGACACCCATACCTACAAAAACAGATGCTCATGCACGGAGAGCAATTCTCACATTTGAATAGAACATTTGTCATGCAGTCATATACATTTCAAGTGAGTCACACAAACACACACACAGTAAACACGCACAGGGATAAGCACTCTAGGGCCTAGAGTCAATCAGATCAAGAGTTAACCGGCGATAGCAGACACCTGCATTGCAGATGTTTTGGCGGAGTTGGAACTGCGTTGGCACCGTCAAATTGGTGAGCAGCTGCTCTTGCTATCATTTTCATGAAGTCGCAACCACCCCACTCGTGTTAAAGTTCAGAATGACAAAGTGGAGGCTAGATAGAGATAATGACGCTGAAATAAAAAAATCATTCCATGAAATAATGAGGTTTTCTACCTTCCGAAACGAGGTGTAGATTACATCTCACATTCCAGTGTTCGAACTTGTAAACAAGGCTGCATGGGATTTCTGTTAATGCGACTCAGTGCAGCCAATGGCAATGTTCGTTTTAGCTATAATGCCGGGAGCCACTTGTGAATTTGAAAACTCTCACGCAGTTCCACCTCCTACACCCCCAAAACAACCGCTATGCGGATGTTGGCTGAAGCAAACCTGATTGTATCAAGCCCTTAGTCTACAGCAGGGATGGGCACCTCTTCAGAGGCGGAGTGGTGTCCGACCTTTTCCCCGTCCCTAACAAGTACAGCTGATTAAATGAATTGCATTCTAAACTGAAGATCATAATTAGTTGATTGTTGGAGTCAGGTGTGTTAGCTGGGGAAAAAGTGTGACACCAGTCAGGCCCCTGAGGCCTGGAGTTGCCCATCTCTGGTCTACAGGGAGAAGCATCTCATACCCACACAAAAACAGGGCCACACACATACCCCTCAGTCACAATCAGCCTCCATGCCAGCCTCCTTACAACAGTAAACACACCTCATTAAATGCACCTCCTCCTCGTCTTTTCTCAAACGTCTCCATCATGACGATATGCACATTGTCAACTCCACGGCTCCTCACACATCGTGGTAGACTCTTTAGCCTGGCTATACAGATTAGTACTTGCTTTATCATGCATGGAACAACACACTAAACACTTGTTTAAGGGCTCTATTTAAACAGATATGCTTTAGCCAACATCGTCATAGCAGTTGTTTCTCACAGTGTCGGAGGTGGAACTGCGTTAGAGTTGTCAAATCCACAAGCGGTCCCTGTCCTTATACCTAATGCATAAATACATTGCCATTAGTTGCACGGAGTCACATTACGAGAAATCCAATGCAGCCTTGTTTACAAGTTTGAACACTGGAATGTGAGATGTAATCGACACCTCAATATTATTTCTATATAGCCACATACTCATTCTGGTAAAAAAAAATGATGTGACATGTCATATTCTTTTTGGCCAGACAGCATCAGATACATTGGCTACACATACAAAGACAGAGGGGCACTGTTTGCCACGTTAGTACCTAATGCGAGTGGGACAGGTGTGGTTTCATGACAATGATCAAGAGCAGCTGCTCACCGATTTGACAGTTACACCAGAGTTACACCTCTGACACTGCCAAAACATCAGCGGTTAACGCTGGATCTGATTGATCTCGGTCTAACACACAGCTGCATGGTGTGCTATATATGGAACATATACTGAACATGCAACAAGTTCAAAGATTTTACTGAGTTGTAGTTCATATGACTAAATCAGTCAATTGAAATAAATAAATTAGGCCCTAATCTATGGGCCTCAGGGTCTTGTCACGGTATATAATGCAATTGTGTTCGGTGTCCGTAGCTTTGCCTGACCATACCATAACCCCAACGCCACCATGGGGCACTATGTTCACAATGTTGAACATAGTTGTGAGGCCAGTTGGATGTAATGCCAAATTCTCTCAAACGACGTTGGAGGTGGTTTATGGTAGAGAAATGAACATAAAATTATCTGGCAACAGCTCTGGTGGACATTTCTGCAGTCAGCATGCTAATTACACTCTCCCTCAAAACATGAGACATCTGTGGCATTGTGTTGTGTGACAAAACTGCACATTTCATTGTCCCCAGCACAAGGTGCCCCTGTGTAATGACCATGCTGTGTAATCAGATTATTGATATGCCACACCTGTCAGGTGGATGGATTATCTTGTCAAAGGAGAAATGCTCACTGACAGGGATGTAAACAAATTTATGCACAAACTTTGAGAGAAATAAGCTTTTTGTGCGTATGGAACATTTCTGGGATCTTTTATATCAGCTCACTTCATACATTGTGTTTGTTTTTTAGGTCAATGTACAAGGAATACATTTGTTTTCATGGCATTATGCACCACAGAAGAGTCTCAGGAGTGGCTTATTCTGTCTTTCTTTACAGGTGCTTGACGCCGATCGAAACAGGGACAACCCGCTCAAAAGGAAATCACCGTATATTTTTAAGAGGCAGGTGAAAAACACCAAAGCTCGGAGGCCCTACATATTGAAGCGGAGCACATTTTACTGACCCACCCCCACGGAAGAGAAAGAAAGACACTATATATTCTGTGGATATGTGACCATATGTGCTCTCTGTTGTCGCATTATTATTGATGTTTCCGCGGTATCCTGCCGATACAGATGATATCTCAATCCTGTGTCCATCACCGTTGGTCTCTACTAACATACTAGGCCTGCTCCATAAAGCAAGGACTAATGTAAACAAAAAGCAAACAAAAGCAGTAAGCAAATGTGTATCTTTTGAGAGGCTTTGTATTTCTCATTTTTGTTCACTTGCACAAACACATTTCTTTCATTTCCAAATGTGATTAAACAATACATATTTCAAAACCACTGAGATGTCACAAGTCTTTTTTCAAAACTAGCTGTTTATAATAACCCACATCAAAATGAGAGCAGGCATTACATCACTGGTTCCCTTTCAAGTCACCTTTAAACCATCTCAGGGACCAGTCAGCAACGTCCCATGAACTAGAGGTTGAGAAACACTGATCTAGATACTTCCAAGTGGTGCTGAATTGTTTTTCAATTTAATTTCATTAAATGTCAGGATGATAGCTACTGTGTGAAATACATGAGGCAATTGTTCTGTATAGCCTCTTTAATTAATGTTAAAAGCAATATACTACCTACAATCAGTGCATCAAAAGTAAGGCTAGGTAAATTGGCTGTTGAGATCCCCTTCCATATTTCCATAGCAATGACATACTGGAATAGGAATACATTTGGGTTACTTGCGTAACCCCGGTTCTATGCGAATACGAGTGAGATATGTCACTTATGGGATACTCCTAGGGGCGTGTCACAAGCTTGAAGCATCCAATCCCACAGCATCTGTTGGAGACAGCGCTCCGAAGACAGAGTAGTTTCAACAGCATCAGCCCTCAGAGGATCCAACGCTGAGGACAGTATGCACCAATGAAGGTACAGTAGCGTCCAGTCGGTAAAACCTCATTAAAGTATGAGGTGGTGGCCCAAATACCACCTTGCAAAACTCTTGTAAAGAGATGCCTTTGAACAGTGCCCAAGAGAGAGCCATACCTCTGTTGGAATGAGCCCTCAGGGGGCTGTAAAACCCTTGCTATTATAAGTCAATATAATAGCCTCCACTATTCAATGGGGCAGCCATATGTTAGAGAGTGGCCTATCCTGGCAGGGGGTCACCCAGGAAGAGTTGGTCACTCTTGCGCCATGCTCTCATTCCATCCAAATATATGTACAAAGTGCGTACTGAACATAAATGGCGGAGACACCCTTCTTCTGTAGAAGTAAATGGTGGCGGGTGGAAAGCCGTAAGCTCTAAGGCAAGACAATTGGATTGGATAACCCCGGAGGAAACTGTAGGCACAAATGGTGGACTGACAGTGTGTGTAAAGGCTGATCAGCAAACCCATCTTGAAGGAGAGATATTTCAGCGCTTTCCAACGGCTCTAAATTGCTGAGAAATTTGCTTCAAGCACAATAGACAGGTCCCAGGACGGGGTAAAAGGCTTGGATACTCGTAATACGTGACACGCTCCCTACATGAAACAACTCTTAGAAACCGTTTCCCTTCTGTGTTTACAGTCAATACCTATTTGACAGGCTGAGATAGCGGCTGAAAAGGCACTTAAGTGTTTTTAACAGTTTTTGATCACACCACTACTCACATAAACGCACAACTTGCTTGCATACAGTGAGAGCATAGAAGGGGCCCTTGCACTCTGGATAGTCTCAATGACTCTGAGAGGCAAACCTATCACACTCAGATTTATACTACCACCAGGCCAGGCCCCAGAGGATCATAGATACTTGGTGAAGGAGGGAAATCTTCCTGTTCCCCTGGGCCAAAAGATACCTGTGTAAATGTAGTTGCCTTTTCATAAACAGGAGAATAATCTCTGCTAACCAGGGCCTCCATGGTCATCGAGGGGCTACCAAGATAAGAGATAATCCTTGTTTCCTTACTCGGTCCAGAGTGGGGGGAATCAAATAAAATGTCATTTGTCTCATGCGCCGAATACAACAGGTACAACCTTACCGTGAAATGCCTACTTACACGCCCCCTTTCCCAACAATGCAGAGGTAAAAAGTAAGAACAATGTATAAAAAAAAAATGTTAAAAAATTGTAACACAATAAAATAACAATGACAAGACTATACAAGGAATACCGGTACAGAATAGATCAGGATAGATCATAAACAGAGTGGCAGCAGCTTATGTGAAGAGTGTTAAAGAGTGTGAAAGTGTGTTGCGTCAATATACATAAATTACCGTTCAAAAGTTTGGGTTCACTTGCAAATTGTTTGTCCAATAAAATAACATCAATAACAATTGATCTGAAATACAATGTAGACATTGTACATGTTGTAAATGCCTATTGTAGTTGGAAATGGCAGATTTTTTTATGGATTATCTACATAGGCCGGCCCATTATCAGCAACCGTCACTCCTGTGTTCCAATGGCACATTGTGTTAGCGAATCCAAGTTTATCATTTTAAAAGGCTAATTGATCATTAGAAAACCCTTTTGCAATTATGTTAGTACAGCTGAAAACTGTTGTTCTGATTAAAGAAGCAATAAAACTGTCCTTTAGACTAGTATCTGGAGCATAGGCATTTGTGGGTTTGATTACAGGCTCAAAAGGGTCAGAAACAAATAACTTTATTCTGAAACTCATTAGTCTATTCTTGTTCTGAGGAATGAAGGCTATTCCATGTGAGAAATTGCCAAGAAACTGAAGATCTCGTACAACGCTGTGTGCTACTCCCTTCACAGAACAGCACAAACTGTCACTAGCCAGAATAGAAAGAGGAGTGGGAGGCCCCGGTGCACAACGGAGCAAGAGGACAAGTACATTAGAGTTTCTAGTTTGAGAAACAGACGCCTCACAAGTCCTCAACTGGAAGCTTCATTAAATAGTACCCACAAAACACCAGTCTCAACGTCAACAGTGAAGAGGCGACTCCGGGATGCTGGCCTTCTAGGCAGAATTCCTCTGTCCAGTGTCTGTGTTCTTTTGCACGTCTTAATCTTTTATTTTTATAGGCCAGTCTAAGATATGGCTTTTTGATTACAACTCTGCCTAGGAGGTCAGCATCCCGGAGTCGCCTCTTCACTGTTGACGTTGAGACTGGTGTTTTGCGGGTACTATTTAATGAAGCTGCCAGTCGACCGGTCTGTCTCCAAAAGACGCTGTGTGATTGGATACCTCAAGCTTATGACACCCCTAGGCGTATCCCATAAGTGACACACGAAACGAGTATTACAAATAGAAATGGCATGTATTTTATTTATCTCTGGGCAGTGAATGAGGGTCTATGTTGCCCTTCCGGTTTCCAGCAAGTGAAACTGCTGTGGAGTGGGTCATACAGGTATGTGGTTTATTTTGAATGTAATGCATGTTGGAGATAGCAACAGGCCTCTCAGTCATAAAAAGGAGAAGAAATCTAAACAATAAAAACTTAATTTCACAAAACCATAGGCTAAGAAATAGCTCCAGAGTATGATCCCGAAATGAGGAAGGCCATGCTTCCAGGGCAGAGAGAGAAATGTATTAATTCAATCAACTTTCAAATGGAGCTCAATATTTTTTGGTCTCAAATAAAACAACTGTAGTGCCACACGATCTTTGAAACTCCATTCAGATACTAACAAAAATATATTCATTTAATTTTCAATTCTAAGAAAACAACAGTGATACTGTCAACTTTTCCCCCATCCTGTTCTGCTCCATATTCCCCTTACCCTAATTACTAAAGTGGCAGGTAGCCTAGTGGTTAGAGCATTAGTCTAGTAACTGAAAGGTTGCAATCCCTGAACCGACAAGGTAAAAATCTGTCGGTCTGCCATCATTTAAAATAAGAATTTGTTCTTTAACTGACTTGCCTAGTTGAATATAGGTAAAATAAAAAAAATAAAAAGCACAGCCATAGTGACTATCTAATTACAGAAACACAGTATGGAGCAACAAGTGTCTCAAATGTTGATGATTGCACATAAATGTCAATACATTAGATACATAGATGACATACAGTGACCATGTCTATTCATCAAATTGTATAGTATAGATGCACACATGCCAACAGATGGCAGTATTACACAATGTAACTGAACCTTGGCTGTTGAGCCAGTGAATGAGGGAGAAAAACAGATTGAGAAAGTATTAAAAACAAATTGTTTTCAATTCTTAAGGTATTATTCCTACCATCACAGAAGTTGTGTTCCCTTCCAGTACATTTGTGTGAAAGAATTTACAGTATCAAAACCAGTAAGGTTTGATTTACTCTAAAAAATGTATCCTTAACATCAACACCCCCTAACACTCTACCACACAACAGATGACACATTACGCTCTGTGAATAAATTCAACATCAGTAAACCCTGCTACCTACAGCAGTCATGTTTAGATGTAGCTTTTTTGTTTTGGCCAAAGTCCAGCCCCGAAGTACGCCGCTTTAAATCTGGTCAAATTTAGAGTCGGAATGCAGATGGACAGGTGAAGACGTGTCTGGTGTGAGCCTGGGCGCTTCCTGCCTGCTGGAGCCTCTCTAGTTAGTGAGTCTCTCTCACTAAATTAAAATCATTCTCTCATCTGGACGGGGACACAGCAAATCCTGTCTGTCTGTAGAACAGGCACAAGGTTCTCAGATCAAGGTAATGGCATGTGAAGGAATGAGATTAGTTCCATTTTTGCGAAATCTGATTGTGTGAATTGGATGATGGCATAACAAGAGCGACTTTGTTGCGGGGCCTGCCGAGACGGTAATTAGGCCCTCATATGGGCGCCATTACTAAACTCACCACAAAAGGGACGAGGGGATGGGGCCGTGTCTGTGCTACTTATTGTCACCCACTGCTGCCTGTCAATGAAAAGATATGCACATTGTGTGGACAATACAGTTTTTCTAATTATAACATAATCTCTAGAACAATGGCCCTAGTTTGAAGAAGGAGGAGAACCACTTCTAGTCAGCAGAGATCAAACCTTGATTTACATTTTGGACCTTTGGATAGGCCATAATACTGCTTTTTCTTACCCTAACCCAAACATCATGTCCTCCTCCAGGTTCAACCTTAACCCTAGCCTCAACCGCAACCCTAACTCTACAGTCATGTCCACATCCCGTTTCTACCCTAATACAACACTAACCCCTACCCTAGCTTCATGTCCTCCTCCAGGTTCAACCTTAACCCTAGCCTCAACCGCAACCCTAACTCTACAGTCATGTCCACATCCCGTTTCTACCCTAGCCTCATACAACACTAACCCTTACCCTAACCCTAGCTTCATGTCCTCCTCCAGGTTCAACCTTAACCCTAGCCTCAACCGCAACCCTAACTCTACAGTCATGTCCACATCCCGTTTCTACCCTAGCCTCATACAACACTAACCCTTACCCTAACCCTAGCTTCATGTCCACATCCCATTTCAACCCTAACCCTCAACCACAACCCTAACCCTAAAACATAACCTACATCTTTGAGCGAGAAACCAATGGGATTCTTCGTGACAGATATCTGGAACGCAGTCAGGCCTAGAAATAGCCAGTGCATTTAAAGGGATCAGTTGAAGAGGCACGTTGTTACAAGCACCAAGACATTGTTTTTCTCGTGTCGTCGTCATTGGACGGGAGTGTTGCTGTAGCACCTGTCATGCTGGGAGCTCATCGGACATACCGTTTATAAAATGCTCTCTCTTACAAACACACACAAACGAACGCACACACAAACTACAAGTTTCAACGTTTATTTTCCACGTGCACAGTATACAAAAGGTGAAAAAGAGTACAGTGAAATTCTTACCATGAGAGCTCTTTCCCAACATCAGATGGCTTATTTATCACAAAACAATTTGATGTTGACAATAAAGTTTATGATTTCTGCACAACATTTCTGCACAAAATAAATAAGCTTTTTGTGTGTATGAAACATTTCTGGAATTTTTTATTTCAGCTCATGAAACATGGGACCAACACTTTACATATTACATTTATATTTTTGCTAATGGGGATCCTAATAAAATTCAGAAAACGTTCTTAGTTTCACACAACAATAGCACTTCCTTCAAAGTTGGATTGCCAGGTTTTGGGCATTCTGAATAGTATTGTGTTGAACAGTTTGTCAGAATGTCACCTCTTACCTGGACTACTGCAACGCTCATCTCCATAGCCTCTCTGTCAACCCTCTTCTATATAATGCTCATCTCTATAGCCTCTCTGTCAACCCTCTTCTATATAATGCTCATCTCTATAGCCTCTCTGTCAACCCTCTTCTATATAATGCTCATCTCTATAGCCTCTCTGTCAACCCTCTTCTATATAATGCTCATCTCCATAGCCTCTCTGTCAACCCTCTTCTATATAATGCTCATCTCTATAGCCTCTCTGTCAACCCTCTTCTATATAATGCTCATCTCCATAGCCTCTCTGTCAACCCTCTTCTATATAATGCTCATCTCCATAGCCTCTCTGTCAACCCTCTTCTATATAATGCTCATCTCTATAGCCTCTCTGTCAACCCTCTTAAATATGTTCAGAATTCAGTTGCTTTAGTGGTCACCCTGAAGGGTACACCATTTTGGTGTTACCATTATGGCTCAATCTGTTTGCAGGCATTTGGATGGACTGGCGGGGGGAAGGGAAAAGACAGTGTTCACCTTCTGGGTCCTTATCTGATGTTATGGCATAAAGTAAGACTGAGGACCATTGGAGAACTTCTCACCATTGTGCACATTGTCTGAATACTGTTAAACGTTTAAAAGAGCATCGTTGTTCGCTCTATCCTTGGATCCTTTATTTCACACCACTGGAAACCGAAACGTTCCTACATCTGCACCACAATCTGGGAAACCATCACATCCACTTTCCACCAACTCCACTGCTCACCTACAAGTCTCTCCATGTCCGAGCGCTTTCTTACCTCTCTGAAATGCTGCAAACCTAAATCCCCTGTCACTCTGTCTACTCATCTGACTCTGGCTTTGTTATCACCACCAACACCAGACTCCTGGCCACTGGAGACCTTGTTTTCAGTGCCTTCAGCTCAGCTGCACTCCTCTGAAACTCCTGGAACATCCATCACTCCATTTACATATTTAAAACCAGACTCACAGACAACACCTATGTTACCCTCCACTCAGCCCCGATTCTTCCATTTCTTTCTAGATTTTTTTACCAAAACATTTGATCATATTACTCCAGTGCCAACCTCTCTACACTGGCTTGTTGTTAAGGCTAGGGCTGATTTCAAGGTTTTACTGTTAACCTACAAAGCATTGCATGGACTTGCTCCTGCTGCTGCCGTAAATAATGTATGTAAACGTACGCTACGGTCACAAGAGGAAGGCCTCCTTATTGTCCCTGTATTTCAAAGGAAACAGCTGGAGGCAGGGCTTTCTACTATCGAGCTCCTCTTTTATGGAATGGTCTGCCAATCCATGTGCGAGAAGCAGACTGGGTCTGAACCTTTAAGTCTTCACTGAAGACTCATCTCTTCAGGAGGTCCTATGATTGAGTGTAGTGTGGCTTAGGGGTGTGAAGGTGAACGGCAAGACACTTCCGTGCTGTCCATATGAGGGCGCATCACATCATGCCAGGCTTTGTTCACTATACTCAACTCCCTTGGGTGGGTTGAGTCACTGACGTAATCTTCCTGTCCGGTTTTGCGCCCTCTAAGGCTAGTGTGGGAGATCTTCATTGGCTATACTCAACCATTTCTCATGGCATTAAGTTCGTGGTCTGTTGATTTCCCTTGAATGCTGTGGGGGTTGAGCTTTGGCAAAGTGGGTGGTGTTTATCCTGCCTGATTGGCCCTGTGTTGCCCAATCAGTCCCAAGTATCTATTATACAATAGCCTATGTGCCAGGGGGCTAGGGTCATTCTTTCCTTTCTGGTGCACTGTGTGATGTTAGACATGCACCCTCTGATCCTCCTCTATCTCTCTGTCTCTTCTTACACATGCACATGCACACACACACACACACACACACACACACACACACACACACACACACACACACACACACACACACACACACACACACACACACACACACACACACACACACACACACACACACACACACACACACAGTGATTGATTGATCTTATTGTTTTATAGTGTTACACATTTCTCGGTAGAACCCTTTGCAAAGGTTTATACCTAGCACCAAATGTGGTTCCTCTATGGGGACAAGCAGAAGTTCTACATAGCACATAGCACATTTTTTCCAAAGTGTGTTCAACCATAGACCCTTACCATTCAGTTCCTGTGATGTGTTCAGTGTGTTGCTGGAATTGTCATTTGTCTTAGTTTGTCAAATGTTTTGTTGAATTTAATATTTTACATTTCTAGTGGTATATTTCTCTAAGTTCTTCCGTAATTTGAATATGAAAGGCATTGTGCTTCATCTCTTCTAGTCTGACTCCATAGACTTCAGAAGTTTGTAATGTTGTGATGATAAATGTGTCCCCTGATTTCACCGGTGGGAATAGATTCATATTTTTTCTTTCTAGTGATCCAAAGAAATTGTATTTGATGCCAACATCAACATCCAGACTTATCCAAACAGTTTTTGAAGGATGACAGAAATAGGTAATAGTGCTGGCAAGCTACAGACTTGAGCAGTGGAGGCTGGTGGGATGAGCTATAGGAGGGCATGCTCATTGTAATGGCTGGAATGGAATAAATGGAACGTTATCAAACACATCAACCATATAGAAACCACATGTTTAACCTTCCATTTATCCCATTCTAGCCATTACAATGAGCCCGTCCTCGTACAGCTCCACCAGCCTCCACTGGACTTGAGGTGTAAGTTAGGACAGAGGGGGAGATGACCGAGTCAGGTTTCCAGTTTAACATTATTTATTTATGTAGCAGACGCTCTTATCCAAAGCAAATTGCAGTTAATGCATTCATCTTAAGATAGCTAGGTGGGACAAACACATATCTCCATCATAGTAAGTAAATTTTTCTGATTAAAGTAGCTATCAAACAATTCAGTGCTATTAGGGGGGTTGCGGAAATTAAGAGTGAGTGTTAGTTCATGAAAGGAGGGGTGCAGGGGGGTGCTGTGGGCCAAAAGACCAGAGATGGTGGAACAGAGAACTTGGGTTGGGGTGTAGGAGTTGAGCATAGCCTGAAGGTAGGGGGGGGCAGTTCCTCTTGCTGTTCCATAGACAAGCACCAAGCACCATGGTAGTGGATGCAAGCTCCGACTGGAAGCCAGTGGAGTGTGCAGAGGAGCAGGTTTACATGGGAGAACATGGAAAGGTTGAATACCGGACGGGGTGCTGCGTTCTGGATAAGTTGCATGGGTTTAATAGCACAAGCAGGGAGCCCAACCAACATGGAGTTGTAGTAGTCCAGATGAGAGATGACAAGTACCTTGATTAGGACCTGCACCGCTTCCTGTGTTAGGTAGTGTCGTACTCTACGGTTGTTGTATAGCATGAACCAGCAAGAGCGAGTCACTGCTTTGATGTTCACAGAGAATGACAGGGTGTTGTCCAGGGTCACGCCAAGGTTCTATGCACTCTGGGAGGGGGACACAGTGGAGTTGTCAACCATGATGGCGAGGTCTTGGAGCTGGCAGGCCTTACCTCAAGACATCGAGGAAGAGCAGCTCCATCTGGTCAAGGTTGAGCTTGAGGTGGTGGGCCGACATCCAAGCTGAGATATTGCCAGGCACACATATATGCGTGTTGCCAACTGGGTGTCAGAAGGGGAGAAGGAGAAAAGTAGTTTAGTGTCATCTGCAAAGCAATGATAGGAGAGACCATGTGAGGATACGACATAGCTGAGTGACTTGGTGTACATAGAGAAGAGGAGAGGGCCTAGAACCGAGCCCTAAGGGACACCAGTAGTGAGAGTACGTTGTGCAGACACCGATCTTCTCCATGTCACCTGGTAGGAGTACCCTGCAGGGTAGGATGCAATCCAAGAGTGTGCAGAGTCTGAGATTCCTAGTCCTTGAGAGGGTGGAGAGGGGGATCTGATGGTTCACAGTGTTGAAGGTAGCGAATACATCTAAGAGGATAACAAAGGAGAGAGTGTCAGCTTTGGAAGTGCAGAGAGCCTCCGTGACACAAAGGAGAGCAGTCTCGGTTGAGTGACCCGTTTTGAAGCCTGACTAGTCAAGGTCATGAAGATCACTCTGAGAGAGATAATGAGAGAGTTGGTCAGAGACAGCATGCTCAAGTGTTCGGGAAAGAGTTTTGGATTCTTGAGAGGAACGACTCTGGGCAGTTTGAAGTCAGAGGGGATGTAAAAATTGGTCAGGGATCAGTCGATGAGGGAAGTGAGGAATGGGAGAAGGTGGGGATGGGGTTGAGTGGGCATCAATCATCAATCTACACAAAATACACCATAATGACAAAGCAAAAACAGGTTATTAAACATTTTTGCAAAAAAAAAATAGAAATATCACATTTACTTAAGTATTCAGACCCTTCAGAATCTTGTTTCTCATCATCTGAGAGTCTTTAGGTGCATTTTAGCAAACTCCAAGCGGCCTGTCATGTGCCTTTCACTGAGGAGTGGCTTCCGTAAGGCCACTCTACCATAAAGGCCTGATTGGTGAAGTGCTGCAGAGATAGTTGTCCTTTTGTAAGGTTCTCCCATCTCCATAGAGGATCTCCAGAGCTCTGTCAGAGTGACCATCGGGTTCTTGGTCACCTCCCTGACCAAGGCCCTTCTCCCCCGATTGCTCAGTTTGGCCGTGCTGCCTGCTCAAGGACGAGTCTTGGTGGTCTCAAACTTCTTCCATTTAAGAATGATGGAGGCCACTGTGTTCTTGGGGACCGTCAATACTGCAGAAATGTTTTTTTAACCCTTCCCCAGATCTGTGCCTCGACACAATCACAATTCCTTCAACCTCATGGCCTGGTTTTTAGCTCTGACATTCACTGTCAACTGTGGGACCTTATATAGACAGGTGTGTGCCTTTCCAAATCATGTCCCATCTATTGAATTGACCACTGGTGGACTCCAATCAATTTGTAGCAACATCTCAAGGATGATCAATGGAGACAGGATGCACCTGAGCTCAATTTCAAGTCTCATAGCAAAGGGTCTAAATACTTATGTAAATAATATATCTCTGTTTTTTATTTTGTATACATTTGCAAAAATGTCTAAAAACCTGTTTTCTTTTTGTCATTATGGGGTGTTGTGTGTAGATGGCTGAATACTTTTAAAATAAGGCTGAAACATAACAAAATGTGGAAAAAGTCAAGGGGTCTGAATACTTTCCAAAGGCACTTTAAATATATATACAGGACCAGTTAAAAGTTTGTACACACCTACTCATTCAAGGGTTTTTTGAATCTGTTGTGTTGTGACAAGGTAGGGGGGAATACAGAAGATAGCCCTATTTTGTAAAACACCAAGTCCATATTATGGCAAGAGCAGCTCAAATAAGAAATGAGAAACAACAGTCCATCATTACATTAAGACATGAAGGTCAGTCAATCTGGAACATTTCAAGAAATTTGAAAGTTTCTTCAAATGCAGTTGCAAAAACCATCAAGTGCTATGATGAAACTGGCACTCATGAGGACTGCCACAGGAAAGGAAGACCCAGAGTTACATCTGCTGCAAAAGTCCATTAGAGTTACCAGCCTCAGAAATTGCAGCCCAAATAAATTCTTCACAGAGTTCAAGTAACAGACACATCTCAACATCAACTGTTCAGAGGAGATTACGTGAATCAGGCCTTCATGGTCGAATTCCTGCAAAGAAACCACTACTAAAGGACCCCAATAATAAGAAGAGACTTGCTTGGGCCCAGAAACACGAGCAATGAACATTTGACCGCTGAAATCTGTCCTTTAGTCGGATGAGTCCAAATTGGATATTTTTGGTTCCAACCGCCGTATCTTTGTGAGACAGAGTAGGTAAACAGATGATCTCTGCATGTGTGGTTCCCACCGTTAAGCATGGGAGAGGAGGTGTGATGGTGTGGGGGTCACTGTCTGTGATTTATTTAGAATTCAAGGCACACTTAACCAGCATGGCTACCACAGCATTATGCAGCTACACGCCATCCCATCTGGTTTGTGCTTAGTGGGACTATCATTTGTTTTTCAACAGGACAATGACCCAACATGCTGTGTAAGGGCTTTTTGACCAAGAAGGAGAGTAATGGAGTGCTGCATCAGATGACCTGGCCTCCACACAACCGACCTCAACCCAATTGAGATGGTTTGGGATGAGATGGACCACAGAGTGAAGGAAAAGCAGCCAACAAGGGAAGCTGGTTGAGAGAATGTGTGCAAAGCTGTCATCAAGGCAAAGAGTGGCTACTTTGAAGAATCTCAAATATAAATTATATTTGGATTTGTTGAACACTTTTTTAGTTACTACATGATTCAATATGTGTCATTTTATACTGTTGATGTCTTCACTATTACTCTACAATGTAGAAAATAGTACAAATAAAGAAAACTCTTAAATGAGTAGGCGTGTCCAAACTTTTGATTGGTAGTGCATATATTTGTAATGTAGGAATCATTTTATGAGAACTAAAATATGCGCAACAAATTTGACATGTTAAAATATTGATATAGTATTATGTTTCCATTACTTTATGGGGAAAAACCTAACGGTGTGCAATGTGTGTCCCTACCTTGTGAACAATGCAAAGTCGGTTTATGGTTACGTGATTAAGTAGCTATTGTAATTCTAAGTTAAACATGTAATTATTAATTAAGGTAAAAACCAAAGGGTGTGAAATATGTGTCCCTACACTCGGAAATAACCTAAGTGGGTTTGAGGTGTCTAGGTCACATGGTCAAGGAGCTATTGATTTTTAAGTGCTTTTTCATAAATATTTATATAAATATATTTTTTAAAGCGTTTTCAATCTTTTGACTGGTACTGTATATATTTGCCTCTGTATACAAGGAATAATGGGCAGTTGAAAATGAGTTTGCTAAGTCACGTGGCGTAAGAGCTATTGAAATGTAATATTGTGATCATATGCATTTTGTTGAAGGTCCCTAACTATGCTGAACAATAATATAAACACAGCATGCAACAGTTACAGTTCATATGAGGAAATCAGTCAATAGAAATACATTCATCAGGCCCTAATCTATGGATTACACATGTCTGGGAAGACAGACATGCATCCGTTGGTCACAGATACCGGGACAAAAATGGGCCTCACAATGGGCCTCAGGACCTCATTACGGGATTTTAGTGCATTCAAATTGCCATCAATAAAATGCAATTGTATTCGTTGTCCGTAGCATATGCCTGCCCATACCATAACCCCACGGCCACCCTCGGGAACTCTGTTCACAACGTTGAGATCAGCAATCCGCTCTCCCACACAACACCATACACGTGGTCTGCGGTTGTGAGGCCAGTTGGACGTACTGCCAAATTCTGTAAAACCACGATGGAGGCGTCTCATGGCAGAGAAATTAACATTAAATTCTCTGGCAACAGCTCTGTTCGACGTTCTTGCAGTCAGCATGCCAATTGCACGCTCCCTCAAAACTTGAGACATCTGTGGCATTGTGTTGTGTGACAAGACTGCACATTTTAGAGTGACCTTTAATTGTCCCCAGCACAAGGTGCACCTGTGTACTGATCATGCTGTTTAATCAGCTTCTTGATATGCCACACCTGTCAGGTGGATTGATTATCTTGGCAAAGGAGAAATGCTCACTGACAGGGATGTAAAAAAAAATGTGTGCACACAATTTGAGAGAAATAAGCTTTTTGTGCGTATACAACATTTCTGGGATCTTTTATTTCAACTCATGAAACATGGGCCCAAAACTTTACATTTTGCGTTTATATTTCTTTTCAGTGTAGTTGCATTGAGGGTTCGCTAGGCTTCCTCCACAGTTGCCGTGTGATTATGAAACTCGGGTCGAAATCGGGAAAATAAGACCTGTGCAATATTGTAAACCTTTTTCTTTCAAAAAGAGCCTGAGGTATGTAGCTCAAATCATTCACGAGTTGTTAAAGTTTGGCTTCCGGGTCATGGCACCACAAGATGTTGGTGGCACCTTAATTGGGGAGAATGGGCTTGTGGTAATGACTGGAGCGGAATCAGTGGAATGGTATCAAACACATGGTTTCCAGGTGTTTGATGCCATTCCATTAACTTATTATATCGCTATTTCTGACTTTCGTGTCGCACCTGCCTGGTTGAAATATGTTTTTAATATTTTTGTATGCGGGGCATTGTCCTCAGATAATCGCATGGTGTTCTTTTGCCGTAAAGGCTTTTTAAAATCTGACACAGTGGCTGGATTAACAAGAAGTTAAGCTTTATTTTGATGTATTACACTTGTGATTTTATGAAAGTTAAATATACAGGTGCATCCTGTTTCCATTGATCATCATTGAGATGTTTCTACAACTTGATTGGAGTCCACCTGTGGTAAATTCAATTAATTGGACATGATTTGTAAAGGCACACATCTGTTTATATCAGGTCCCACAGTTGACAGTCCATGTCAGAGCAAAAACCAAGCCATGAGATTGAAGGAATTGTCCATAGAGCTCAGAGACAGGGAAAATGAACGGAGCAAAGTACAGAGAGATCCTTGATGAAAACCCTTTCCAGAGCGCTCATGACTTCAGCCTTGGGTGAAGGTTCACCTTCCAACAGGACAATGACCCTAAGCACACAACCAAGACAACGCAGGAGTGGACAAGTCCCTGAATTTGCTTGAGTGGCCCAGCCAGAGCCCGGACATGAACCCAATCGAACATCTCTGGAGAGTCCTGAAAATAGCTGTGTAGCGACAATCTAACCTGACAGAGCTTCAGAGGATCTGCAGAGAAGAATGTGAGAAACACTAAATACAGGTGTGGCAAGCTTGTAGCGTCCTATCCATGAAGACTCGAGGGTGTCTGTCAAATTACTGAGTAAAGGGGTCTGAATAATTATGTAAATGTGATATATAATATATATTGTTTTACAAACATAATTTTTTTTTATTTTTAGCTTTGTCATTATGGGTTACTGTGTGTAGATTGATGTGTGTAGATTGTGTGTAGATTGATTGAACAAAATGTTGAAAAAGTCAAGGGGTCTAAATATTTTTCGATTGCACTGGACAGAGTGAGAGCAAACAGTTTATCCCTCATCAGTTTATCCCTCATACTGACTGGCCCGGGAAGCCATCACTGGCGGAGATAGTACCTCATCTGTATGCAGAACCATGGCGCCTCCCACAACGTGCCGGTAGCACTGAGAGACAGATGGGGGATTTGCACCTTTGTGAGGCAAAGCAATTGGGAGCGATTAAGTCCTCTTACCGTAGGGACCTGTTATCCCAAGCGCAGAGCGAAATATTCCACCTTCATCCCAAGCTGATGGAGCTCTGGGCCTGGCCCGTTAGAGAGCCAACCTGGACTTGGTGGGCTTGCCTCCGAACGTAGTTGCTATGATTCAGAGCATCCGAGCTTCCTCCACGTGAGGTCTTTACGTCCTGAAGTGGAGGTTGTTCGAGAGGTGGTGTGAGAGACGCAAGTTTGTCCCCTTCCAGTGTTCCCTTCCTGCTGTTCTCTAGCCTCGTACGAACCATCCTGATCTCACGGATACGGTCTTATAATCTTTTGACTTCGACTACAGGCGCTTCTCATTGTTGTCATCAACTAAACCACCTTCACAGATAACCAGAGGAAGCTGATTGGTCCAGACATATGGTGGACGGAAGGGAAGGGCTGAAACGGTTTGAATCTGGTCGATGCCAGACTGTATCCGTGTAGTGAAACAGAACGTAAGCGATCAGGATGGTTCATATGAGGCTAGCTGTTCTCTCCTTCCTACAGGACTTGCTCGACGAGGGCAATGCCTTTTTTTACTGGCAAGGTCTACTTGGTGGCGATCTCAGTCTGCCATGTAGGACTAGGTGAGACAACTATCAGGGCTCACCCTATGGTCTGTTATTTTATGAAGGGAGTGTGTCTCCGTCTGGTCTCCAAGCCACTTGCCCCATCATGGGACTTGGCACTGGTTCTGGATCCGCTCCCAGGTGATCACTTCGAATCCTCTGGAGACGGTGGACCTATAGACTCTGTTGCTTGCCTTGACCTCGGCCAAGCACGTTAGCAACCTTCATTTGGTCTCGGTTCATCCGTCATGCACTCAGTTTTCCCCAACTACCCCAGGGTTATGATACATCCTAATACCTTGTTTGTTCTAAGGTCATTACCATGACTTATAGTCGTCAAGCCACTGATCTCTTTCCCTTCCACCCTCCGCCGGTCTCTTCCTCAGAGCAGCGGCACCTGAAAATGTTTTGTCAAGTGCGCGCCCTGCGCATCTACATGGACAGGAGAAGGCCAACTGTTTGTTTTCTTTGCCAACCCTGCTCGGGGTATGGCTTTGTCCAAACAACGCCTTTCCCACTGGGTAGTAGAGGATATTACCAAGGTGTACAGATGTCGGGGATTGCAGTCTCCCTTAGGTGTCTGGGCGCATTCCACTAGAGGGATTGCTACGTTATGGGCACTGGTCA
Source organism: Oncorhynchus tshawytscha (assembly GCF_018296145.1). Taxonomy (NCBI): domain Eukaryota; kingdom Metazoa; phylum Chordata; class Actinopteri; order Salmoniformes; family Salmonidae; genus Oncorhynchus; species Oncorhynchus tshawytscha. The sequence continues at coordinate 49,405,718 of NC_056434.1, read as the reverse complement.
GGGGCATCTCTGTCTCTGAGATTTGAAAGGCGTCTAGTTCCACTTCCCCTCACACCTTTCTGAGGTTCTATGGTCTGGACGTTACTGCTCCCTACCTGGCACACACAGTCCTCGGGGCTGGAGCTGAGTAAGATGGATCAGGTACACTACCATGTAACACAACAAAACCTTATCAAGAAATGGGCTCTTGGCAATGGGGGCGTTTTGCTAGTCCCAAAGTGAGATGTTGAACTGAGTCGACTGAAGGAGAGCTATGGGTTATGCTATGTAACCCCGGTTCTATGAAGGAGACATCTCACCAGATTGCCCCTCTTGCATGGCGTATAAGAGGCAGTTCTTAGAATGAGGAAACCAGAGCAGTATGGGTGCTATATAGACTACACCCACAAAGCTCTGATTGGCCTTTCAGGTGTGACTGAATAGGGCTTCAGTGCATGACATGCACGAGGGCATGTCCCAAAGTGAGATGTCTCGCTCATCTCCTTCAGAGAACCGGGATCACATACCGTAATCCATAGGTAATTGACTGTCAGGGTGTTGTTGGAAAGCATTGCTATACAGGCAATGGTTCCATGACAGCTGGTGGTTCCCATGACAGCTGCTCCCTCTTGCTGATGTTCCTCTCAAATAAATTCCACAAAAAGGCCTCATGACACAACTAGAACCTGTTGGATGAAATGAGAGCTTTGCATTGGAAACAAGTAAAGCAACTCTCCCGAGAAGAAAGGCATGGGGAGTAATAGTTTTGATTAATCAGTCAATCAGAGGAACCGTGTTTCATTGTGAAAAAGGAGTTGCTATAAGGAAAGGTAGAACCAATCACCAAGGCTGCATCCCAGATGGCACACTATTCCCTATACAGTGTACTTTTAAGAAGTGCGCTATGTAGGGAATATGGTAGCATTTGGGATGCACAACAAGCCTTCAACCTAGGCAAGATTTGTGTGCAGTAACACTGAGAGACAGATGGGAGGTTTGCACCTTTGTGAGGCAAAGCAATTGGGAGCGATTAAGTCCTCTTGCCGTAGGGACTACACAATTTGAGGCACCAGCGGGCTCCAACAACGCCCCAAGCGCCATTCTTTTATCTGCACTCCTCGCGAAGACCCAGGAATTGCCATGACAGAGAACAGAGGAGCTAGAGTGAGGCAGTTTTCTTTTTGCTGGTAGGATTTACCGTTTGATAGTTTGGGTGTTAATTCAATAAGTAAGTGGTTGATGCTGAATTTACCCAGCAACTGTATAGTGTTAATTTATTTAAACTCAACTATCTAGATCTTGGCCCTTACCCCTTATTTGTATTTAAACCTATTAAATTGGTATCTGGCATGGGAAGAATATTGTTTTGACTTGGGGTCAGCCAGATGTGGGTCTTGCCTGAATACTGCTTTACAATAGTTTCCTCTCCATCCCCCCTTTTAGATCCCTGATCAGTGGTTTTTAAAATACACTAGACTAGAGGCTGCTCTGGTCCATGTTATAGACCAGATCCAATTCTCTGTATCGCTGCTTGCAGATGCAGAAGCCACAATGCTCTCATTATCACCTCTTCATAAGCATGTGGTCGTCCGAACACCCAGCTCGGGATCCTCCATCACCAGCAGACACACAATCACAGGCTCCTTGCTAGCTTATTATAAGCCATTCATCACCCCCGGTCTGTTCCCTGTTTTCTCCTCTTCTGCCTCTCCCTCTCTCCTCCTCTGCCTGAGGCACATGCTTGTAAAGGCCCTTATTTACCCATTTATCTGTTCATTGCTCTCTTACTTTTCTTTTTCCTTTCATCTCTTCCATACTGGCACGCCTTCGCCTTTACCGTGCTACTCAGGTATATGTAACCCTTCACTGTGTTACATGTGCACATTCAATTGCATATGATGTGCATCAGTACAACATATACTCAAAATATACTCCGCCGGTATCTAATCTAACCAGGAAATGGTTTATTCTTGGAATTCGCTGCATCCTGGAATGGAATCAAATGGCATTTTGATTGGCATCATACTCGGGTATCTCCACCACATTCAGTACTGTATGTGAGGGGAATTAGCATACGCTGTGATGGTTACAGAGGTGAGTTTGTAAAAGATGCGGGAGGCGGAAGTGTAACACATTGAAAGGCAAACGAGGAAATCCACACAATCCATATCACCTGATGTTGCGGTGTTGTGCTTCTTTTTATACACTGCCGGTGGTATGATGGCAACCAGGAATCAATTTGGATGGTGTCGGCTACAGCTGCATGTGGTATTGATTTTGGCACGATGCTCCGGCAGGTCTCTATAATGTGCATTAGGTATGGTTTCCCGCGAAATACTGGCTTCTGTGTAGACTCATCTCCCGTTTGGATCCAGTTCACTTTAAATAGATTGGCAGGGTGGGACGAATGTGTCTGGAAGGGAAAGTTAAAGACCTGTAAAAGTATGTTCCCAGCCAACCAGCCCAGTGTGAGGAATCAGAAGGTTCACCAGCATCAAGAGGAACTTGAATCTATGTATATGCACATTCCTACACTTCATATATTGGCCATAACTGACACTGCTTTGAGTTCACACTGCACAGCCCACTTTCTGAACCATCCTTTTACTTGATGTCTGTTGTATATGACTCCTCTCTTAAGCACGGTGTAATGCACATCATCTCCCTTGTGCGGCATGCAAAGACCATATAATGAAGACCACGATGAAGCACTGTTTTAAAAAGTTCAGACATTGAGCATGCAGTAAAAAGGCAATAAAAAGGCAGAAAGCACATGAATATTGAAATTAATAAAGTATGGATTTTGCTCTCGGCCACTCTGAGATCTGAGTCAAACATGTTGCATTCCTGCTCTTTCTGGCATTTTCAAGGATAGGCAAATGTCACAACAGTTATCTTTTTTATTTGCACTCTGACAAGGGTAGCCAAATTGTATGATCGACATTTATTTGTAAACATTTCTATATTAAAACATACTGTAACATGTTCAGGCAAAGACATTATTAAAATACATACTGTATTGATCCAAGGTTTACTTGCACTCAATCTCTCTTTTACCAAATACCATATGCATGCCCTATACTGATACAGACAAATATGTCATTTTTCATCATTTTGTGCAGTGCAATTTCTCACAGAATGTTTCCCATTTTGATACCAGGGGAAGTAGTGGTGGACTTTTGAAAAGTCAATGCCATTCCCCCAAAGTTATTGGCATTCATTTTGTTTAATTTAAATATATTTTAAATACAATATATATACACAATACAACATTTGAAATGATACATGTAAAAAAATATATGTCATTTTACAATAATATACATACAGTACTGTTTGACGAACAATGTTGGAGAAAAAACAATAACACCAAAACGACACTTCAACACATTCTCTCCACTGAACAAAATAGCACAAGTCAGATTGAACCTATTTGTTAGTAAGGTATTACTGGTAAGATTCTCGTCACAATCCAAGTACATTGTTAGTTGAGTTCAATTGCAGATGCTGGACCACAAGTTTATAGATCCTGGAATATCAAACTATTTGATTACCCACTTAAACCTTGGTGTTCAGATGCATGCATCTTTGTACACTCACCATTGGAAGACAGCAAAACTTCCCAACAACCCAGAATTTCCATCAATACACTGCTTATGCTTGTTATTTCTAAGTTATGGGAACAGTGACAGAAGGATCTTGGGTAGCATGGCTACTAATCTGCTGTAAATGATATGAAAAACACCCTCAAATGATTTAATGGGGTACATTTGCCACCACATAATGTATATGTAACTTGTTCTCAACTTGCCTACCTGGTTAAAAAAAAAGGTGAAATAAAAAATAAAAATATGTTAGGAGTGTGTTACGAGATATTGCTGTTTGAAGACAAGCAAGCAACTGTATACAGTAGTTTGTTGACACTGAGCTGAGCGAATTTATTTGGATTTCTATGTTTTCCCCCAAGATGTAAATGTACAAATAAATCTGCAGTGTACGGCTGTTTTTTTTTACTCAAGTCTTTCTACAACATGGACAGCAATTTTCCCTCTAGTAATAGCCATGTACAATAACCTCCTGGGATTTATATCAGGGAATTTTTTGAATCACCAATCTCTACCCCAGGAATATACCCAGGGATTACAGGAAAACTAGGGATTCCACTGCTTCAGGATGACATATGTCCCAGTCTTAAGCCGTTTTATTACAGGCAGTACAGTATCAGCCAAAACATTTACCTGATTCGTTGGCACTGTTAAAAGGAGAATCTATCAACAGTGAATGTCACACACAAGTTACCTTAAATACAGACTTTTTTTTAATCAAGAAAAGTCTCAGGCGGACTCCATATGCACAAAAAAAAGAAAGACGTCATATTGTAAGAGGTTGGGGCCTCTTGTCATAAAATGTTTGACAAGAACGAATTCATGTTCAAGAGGTGATGTTATGTTGTTCTTCAAGGTGATTTGGCACACAGAAGCTTGTTATGAATAGATCAGCGCCATAGACGAAATGCTTTACCAAAACAATCTGCACTAGTGTACCTATCTGTAATGGGGAAACTCAATCTGTGACTCTGAACAATACCCAATGGGAGAACAACATGGAACAGTGGGTATAACATAACAAGGCATTTCATAAATATGCTGTCAAACCGTGCCCCTGCCTTGCACCTTGAGTATTTCAGCAGAACATTGATCAATGTAAATATTCATCACGTCATTGCATTGTTTTAAGTTTTGACTGATTTTTTGATGCTCGATGATGAAAATATATTTTTTCACAGAGCTTTAATTTCTAACAGAACACAGGCGTGTGGAAAGGGAGAGGACAAAGTGATTCTTCGGCTTTAATAAGCTAAGTTGTTGTCCATATATTATTTGAGAATTTTTTGTATGTGTAATTTTCTTCAAAATGACAAAGTATATATTATTAATTGACCATACTGAAAATCTTACAGCCTGTGGCTTTAAGTTCTTGCCAGAGGTATTATGATACAGTACATTGTATGTACTGTACCAAAACACAGTACACAGTAAGCTACAGGACTCATTTAAGGGTTTTCTTTATTTTTTGTATTTTCTACATTGTAGAATAATAGTGAGGACATCAAAACTATGATATAACACATATGGAATCATGTAGTAACCAAAAAAAGTGTTAAACGAATCCAAATATATTTAAGATTTGAGATTCTTGAAAGTAGCCACCCTTTGCCATGATGACAGCTTCGCACACACTTGGCATTCTCTCAACCAGCTTCACCTGGAATGCTTTTCCAACAGTCTTGAAGGAGTTCCCACATATCCTGAGCACTTGTTGGCTGCTTTTGCTTCACTCTGCGTTCCAACTCATCCCAAACCATCTCAATTGGGTGGAGTTCGGTGATCGTGGAGGCCAGGTCATCTGATGCAGCACTCCATCACTCTCCTTCTTGGTCAAATAGCCTTTACACAGCATGGAGGTGTGTTCTGGGTCATTGTCCAGTTGAAAAAAAATTGATGGTCCCACTAAGCACAAACCAGATGGGATGGCGTATCGCTGAAGAATGCTGAACCCTGAGTGAGAGCACCATCTGTTCCGGACTACTACGTGATCACACTCTCCATAGCCGATGTGAGTAAGATCTTTAAAAAGTTTAACATTCACAAGGCCATACTCAGAGCATGCATTGACCAGCTGGCAAGTGTTTTCACTGACATTTTCAACCTCTCCCTGAGCCAGTCTGTAATGCCAACATGTTTCAAGAAGGCCACCATAGTCCTTGTGCCCAAGAACACCAAGGTAACTTTTCTGAATGACTACACACATCTGTAGCCATGAAATGCTTTGAAATGTATCACATCAACACCATTGTCCCAGACACGATGGACCCACTCCAATTCACACACCTCACCAGATGACGCAACCTCTTTTGCATTCCAGAGAAGATACACCTGCGTGAGAATGCTGTTCATTGACTAAAGCTCAGAGTTCAACACCACAATATACTCAAAGCTAATCACGAAGCTAAATTCCCTGGGACTGAACACCTCCCTCTACAACTGGATCCTGGACTTCCTGACAGGGAGTAGTAGAGTGGGGAATCCAGGACAGAGTAGAAGGATGGTCGAGACAATGGATTGGAGACAGGGACCAGAGTCAGAGCGGGCAGAACTGTAGCAGAGACGAAAACAGCGTCAATAGGATCTGAATAGTAACAAACGGCTAGAACCGTATACTGACTGAGCAGAGATTACGAGCTGGCAGCGTGAAAGTGGCAGGGCTGAGTATTTGTAGAGGTCTTAATTATGGAACAGGTTGCAGCTGGTGGGGATCTGCTCTGACTCCAGCACACCTGTCTCTGTGCACATAATCACACAGAGAGAGAGGGAGAGAGTACTGGGGGAGTGGGGGCAGGTCAAGGAGACACAGGATGAGCAGTAGAGGGCGTTGCAAGAGCAGATGTGACAGTTATGGCAAGCCTAAATAAGTTCAGGCGTAAAAAATTTGCTTAACAATTCAAATAAGTTGCATGGACTCACCGTGTGCAAGTGTTCAACGTGATTTTTGAATGACTACCGCATCTCTGAACCCCACATACAAATAATTGTATATAATTGTATCCCACAGTCGAGCAGTAAATTTCAAACACAGATTCAACGTTGACACAGGGAGTCAGGAAGCAAGTGTAGTTAGTGAGTTTAATAATAATGAACGTAGACCAATACAAAACAAGGTGTTCTCTCATTTGTGTCTGGAAGTAGCTAGCAAGTTAGCCATACAGCTTAACTGCCATTGTGAGGTCAGAACACTCGGATCAACTCTATCCCTCAGCCAGAGCTTCCAGTCTGCGCTCTGAACTCTCCAAGAGCAAAACACTCAGAATTTATGAACGGGCAATCTGACAACGCCCTTAATATACGAGCGCACCCTGGACTCCAGATTGAATTTCCGAACACACCCGAAGTATAGCTAGAAATGTGTTATGCTAACAAGCTAGCAAGAGGTTGCATAGCAACAGCATCAACTTCCGATAGACAGCGAAACGCTAGTACGCTCAACTGAAAGGATACCGTTCATTTACAGTATACTAAAATTAACTAATAGTATATAGTATATACTCATTAAGTATGTAGTATACAGTATGTTAGTATGGGTATTCGAACACAGCTCAGGTTTGATGGGGCACAGATGTGCGTAATTGTCGAGACCGGGGAGTAAACATGACAGTACCCCCCCTCCAGGAGGACGGCCCCAAGGGAGAGGAGCGGGTCATTCGGCGAAGGTGGAATTCTCGGATGATGTTGGGATCTACAGTGTCGTCCACCGGAATCCAGCACCGCTCCTCTGGACCATACCCCTCCCAGTCCACCAGGTGCTGGAGCCGACCCCCACAATGTCGGGAGTCCAGGAGAGAACTGACGGCATAGGCAGGGCTCCCCTCGATGTCCAAGGGAGTTGAAGGGGTGTCGTGGGGCACGGGATCAGCTAGGGGACCAGGAACCACCGGCATGAGGAGGGAAAGTGGGGAGTTGTAATCTGAAAGTTACCTCATTGACCCTTTAGATACCTTGAACGACCCCACAAACCCGGTGGAGAGCCAAACCCGGTGGAGAGCCAGGATGGAAGCTTCACAGTGGTGGTGATCCACCTGCTCTTTCTGACAGCAGGCAGGGCGCTGGACTCTCACGTGGGCATCGTTCCATACCTCTTCTGTGCCCCTGATCCACTCGTCCACCGCAACAGCTTCGGTCTGGCTTGGAGTCCACGGAGCCAGGGCCAGCTGATAACCCAGAACACACTGGGAGTCAGACCAGTGGAAGGGTGTCACAAGGAATTCTGGATGTATTCAGCCCAAGGTTGGGCCCACTCCCCCTGCCGGTTCTGGCAGTGACTCCTCATGAACCTCCCAGCTCCTGATTCATCCTCTGCACCTGCCAGTTAGATTGAGGCCCCCAGCTTCTCCATGAAAGCCTTCCATACATGTGATGTGAATTGGGGGCCACAATCGGAGACGATATCCTCCGGAAGGCCATACTGACGAAAGACCTGCTGGAACAGTGCCTCAGCAACCTGGAGAGCGGTAGGGAGACCAGAGAGGGATGAAGCGGCATGATTTGGGGAATCTGTCCACAACCACCAAAATGGTGGTGAAACCATCAGAGGGGAGATCAGTGACGAAATCAATGGACAGATGAGACCGGGGATGGGAAGGGGAAGAAGTTTACCTGCTGGAGTGTGCTGGGGAGATTTAGATTGAGTACATACTTAACTTGAGTTGACATTGTTGTTGCAGCCACGGGAGGCCGAGGATGACTTTGTGCATCGGTGTGTAGGTGATGAGGAAGGGAAGGCTTTCCTGGTGCTATTACATGCGTAATAGTGCTGGATCCCAATGGTCGCATATCCAACGCTTGGACGAGAAACAGAGAGGAGAGCGGGTATGAGGAGATGTGCAGGAGGAGGCAAGAGCCTGGTTAATAAAATTCTCCACGGCACTGGAATCCACTAGAGCTGTAGGAAACAATAGATGAGTGAAATCGATTCCAAAAAAAGGTATGGAGGAAAGTGATGATGGATATCTCAAGCCTAACCCAGGAGAGAGATGATCACAGGGCCATCCTTCTGCTCTCGAGGATTCCGTGTTGGGACGTACCAGACACAGTTGGGACATTGCCCCCACAATAGGGACAGAGCTCCAACTGTCTCAAACAGCGTCGCCCATCCACAGGGAGGCGTGTGGCCACCCTGCCGTAGTTGGAGTAGGCACTCACCCCCCCTCTCTAAAACTGTTAAACTCTTATTATTAGAATATATCCCTTTGGAGTTTGGTGTTGGCAGTTGCACTTCCTTCCTCATATGGGCCTCAGTCACCTGGGGTCCAGAGAGGGGAGAGGTCAGGCTTTCTATCACAGGTATTCTCAAACTGGGGTACGCATACCCCCAGGGGTACGTGCAATGCTGTCAGGGATACGCCAAATAAAAATGTGATTCACATTCAAATATATATATATATATATATTTTCCAATGGGGCTATACATTTGGGTGAGATTCTTTTCTCGCCTCTGAGAAGCCTCGTTTCACTGCCAATTGAACCATCTAGGTTTCAGCCAAATAACAACACAATGTCAAGTACAACTAGCCTAGTCAAATAATTAACATCCAATCACATTAACCATTACTCTCTCGTAGGAAACCTTCACTCTTGCGCAGACATTTAGAAACAAAACATGATTTGAAAAATAAGCCACGGGAGTTTTTTGAGCGAGAATAAAGACAACTTTTGAGTAGTAAGACATGTATAAAAGCAACAGATACCATTAATAAGAAGGAGCTAGAAGTGTCTTATATGGTGAGCTACCGAGTGGCTAGGACAGCCAAGCACTATACTATTCTGAAGGACTTCATTCTTCCTGCTGCCGCAGATATGGCTGGGGCAATGCTGGGGGAAAGGCCCAAAAAACTATACAGACAATATCTCCATCAAACAACACTGTTGCACGATGCATCAGTGACATGGCAGGAGATGTTTTGAAACAATTACTGCTTCGCAAACCAGCTAGTGAATCATATGCGTTATAGCTGGATGAGTCAACAGATGTGGTGGGCCTGGCACAGCTTCCGGTATATGTCTGTTAAGTTTATGGGGGGTCAATTAAGGAAGACGTCCTCTTCTACAAACGACTGGAAACCAGGACAACATGAAAGGATATTTTTAAAGTACTGGACAGCTTTGGAACATCAAATGGACTTTGGTGGTCAAGATGTTTTGGTATCTGTACTGATGGCGCAAAAGCCATGACAGGGAGACATAGTAGAGTGGTAACGGGCGTACAAGCAGTTGCTCCCGACACCACTTGGGTACACTGCAGCATCCACCGAGAGGCTATTGCTACCAAGGAAATACCTGACAGCTTGCAAGATGTTTTGGCCACTACAGTGAAAAATGTTCACTTTGTTAAAGCAATGCCGCTGAACTATCGTGTATTTTCTGCATTCTGCAATGATATGGGCAACGACCATGTAACCCTTTTACAACATACAGAAGTGCGCTGGTTATCAAGGGGCAAAGTATTGACCCGTTTTCTTGAATTGAGAGACGAGCTTAAAGTTTTCTTTACCGACCATCATTTTCACTTGTCTGAACGCTTGCAGGATGATGAGTTTCTATCTGTGTGATGCTTTTTCCCGCCTGAATGATCTGAATGTAGGATTACAGGGACTCTCCACAACTGTATTCAATGTGCGGGACAAAGTTTAGGCTATGGTTAAGAAGTTGGAGCTCTTTTCTGTTTGCATTAACAAGGACAACACACAGGTCTTTCCCTCATTGCATGATTTATTGTGTGCAAATGCACTCAAGCTTACGCACAATGTCAAATGTGATATAGCGAAGCACCTGAGTGGGCTGGGTGCACAAGTACTTTCCCGAAACGGACGACACAAACAACTGGATTCGTTATCCCTTTCATGCCCTAACTCCAGGCCACTTACCGATATCTGAACAATAGAGCCTCATCGAAATTGCAACAAGCGGTTCTGTGAAAATTGAATTTAATCAGAGGCCACTGCCAGATTTCTGGATTGGGCTGCGCTCAGAGTTCCTTGCCTTGGCAAATCACGCTGTTAAGACACTGATGCCCTTTGCAATCAAGTACCTATGTGAGAGTGGATTCTCGGCCCTTACTAGTATGAAAACTAAATGCAGGCACAGACTGTGTGTGGAAAATGATTTAAGACTGAGACTCTCTCCAATACAACCCAACATTGCAGAGTTATGTGCATCCTTTCAAGCACACCCTCCTCATTAACCTGTGGTGAGTTATTCACATTTTTGATGAAGTAATAATGTTTTATTTGTAAGATGGCTAAATAAAGAGCTAAATGGTTGATTAAAAAAAAGGATAATGGACAAATGTTGCACAATCCAGGTGTGGAAAGTTCTTAGAGACACTGCCAAAGGTGCTTCTACAAAAAGTATTAACTCAAGGGTGTGAATACTTATGTAAATTAGATATTTCTGTATTTCAATACATTTGCTACAATTGATAAAAACATGCTTTCCCTTTTGTTAATATGGGGCAGTGTGTGTAGATGGGTGAGATAATTTAAATTCATTTTGAATTCAGGCTGTAACACAACAAAATGTGTGGGATGAATACTTTCTGAAGGCACTGTACACACACACAACAAACACACACACACACGCACACACACACACACACGCTACTGTCTATTATCTACCTGTTGCCTAGTCACTTTACCCCTACTTACAGTGCCTTCGGAAAGTATTCAGCACCCTTGACTTTTTCCACATTTTCTTACATTACAGCCTCATTCCAAAATGTATTAAATGACAAAAAATCCTCATCAATCTACACACAATACCCCATTATGACAAAACAGGTTCTTAGAAATGTTAGCAAGTGTATTCAAAATAAAAAACGGAAATACCTTATTTACATAAGTATTCAGACCATTCGCTATGAGACTCGAAATTGAGCTCAGGTGCATCCTGTTTCCATTGATCATCCTTGAGATGTTTCTACAACTTGATTGGTCCACCTGTGATAAATTCAATTGACTATACATGATTTGGAAAGGCACACACCTGAGGTCGAAGGAATTGTCCGTAGACCTCCGAGACAGGACTGTGTCGAGGCACAGATCTGGAGAAGGGTACCAAAACATTTCTGCAGCATTGAAGGTCCCCAAGTACACAGTGGCTTCCATCATTCTTAGATGGAAGATGTTAGGAACAACAAAGTCTCTTCCTAGAGCTGGCCGCCTGGCCAAACTAAACAATCGGGGGAGAAAGGATTCCCGCAATATAACATCTGCTAAATATGTGTATGTGACCAAAAAAATTGTAATTGATTTGGTCAGGGAGGTCACTCTGACAGAGCACTACAGTTCCTTATGTGGAGATGGGAGAAACTTTCAGAAGGACAGCCATCACTTCAGCACTCTACCAATCAGGCCTTTATGGTAGAGTAGCCAGACGGAAGCCACTCCTCATTAAAAAGCACATGACAGCCCGCTTCGAGTTTCCCAAAAAGCATCTAAAGTACTGAGTAAAGGGTACTTATGTAAATGTAGTATTTCAAATTGTTTTATTTTTATAAATTTGCCAAAATCTCTACAAACATATTTTTGCTTTGTCATTATGGGGTACTGTGTATAGATTGAGGAAAAAAACAATTGATTCAATTTTAGAATAAGGCTGTAACCTAAAAAAAGGTGGAAAAAGTCAAGGTGTCTGAATACTTTCCGAAGGCACTGTATATGTACAGTACAGTACAGTACATTCTGAAGCTACCTCAATGACCTTTTATCCCTGAACATCGTCTCGGTACTGGTACTCCCTGTATATAGCCATGATATCTTCTACTTCCTATATATAGCCATGTTATGTTTACTCTTTATTCATATTTGTTATTCATTGTGTATTTATTCCTCGTGTCACTATTTTTATTTTAAAAAAATCTTGTCTTTAACTCTGCATTGTTGGAAATGGACCCGTAAGTAAGTATTTCATTGGTAGTCTTACACCTGTTGTCTACGATGCGTGTGACAAATACAATTTGATTTTAGTATACCATGGCCCACGGTTACCACACAGAGTAAATAAAGTTGATTTGTTTCTATATTACAGAAACATTCTAAGAGAAGATCCTTTAGTGCCTGAGAGCACATCATTGGGAAAAGAGAGTGAATTTACTTGAGACCCTAGCTCCAGGGGTGTTGTTGTTTGCTGGTGTAGCGAGCAGAGAGCGCTCCTAACACAGACCGTTACTCCGGTAAAAGTGTGCTGTGGTGACCAAAAAAAAGTCAACTATCAGTTCCACCCCATTCATTACTGTGCGCTCCAATCTGAGATGTTAGAGAAGATGGGTGAAAACAAACATTGTTCTCCTGTCAGCGGCTCTGATGGAACATACAGTGCCAGGGAAATACTTTTGCAGAGCTCGCTCCAACTCTCTAATAACACGCCAGCCTTAATAGGAGGGATGGAATGGATATTCGCAGACATAATGACCATCATAATGCTTGTAGGGTAAGATGTAAAGGATGACGATAACTTTGGAAAGGGGTGAATGGGGCTATTTGTTGATAGCAAGAACATTTGGAGTAATGCTATGTTCCCAAGTCTATACTTGTCTGCAGGTGTGTGATTTCTTAATCAACACTGTTCAAGTCCAGAGGCTACTTTTGATGTGGAAAGACACTGAGAAACATAAATAATAATAAGATGTACAACATGAGTACAATAGCCAACAGATATTTCCCATGATCTCACATCCATAAAAACGGGTCAACGTCCATAAAAGTGGTTAGTCAGACAATCATTAAACATTTTTCCATAATTGTAAAAAGCAATAAAGTATACTTTCAAATATAAAAACTCTAGATTGATTTGTAGATACAAATATAAATACATATACTATAAAATGAAATAAGTAAATGTGTAAAATAATTAATTCAATAAATTAACACATGCAACAATAAATAAATACATTAATACGTAAATAAATGAATACATTATCAAATGAATTAGTAAACCAACTGTTGCCTACATGGTATGATGATAGTTTTTGTGTTGTTATCATTGACTGGGGGGTTGTGTAGTCCACAAGCTTATACTCCTAATAATCAGCCATTCTTTCTGACTGGCAGTCACCACAATACGAACACACTCAATGGCAAAGGCAATCTTGTGGTCCACGTCTTGAACGTCTATGTTGCCATTTTTAAACTCCCCTAACGTGATGTAGGAAGAACACTGCCTTCCTCTCTTTGTCCCCACCAGCTTCTCTCCTACTTCCAGAGCTCCATGGTGCAGGATATCATTCTGACGATCGTCTGTTCCTGTCAAGATTTTGATTTTGCTTATTTTAGTTGATTTGTTAAATACTATGACAAAGAAGTCTCCGGTAGAGGGGGGTTTCCCCCAAAAGTATTCGTCCACACTGCTATAAGCCTTGGTGGCGTCATAGTTTTCAAATACATTAATGTTAGTGTACAGGCTGGCAGGAGGGTTGTCAGGGATATCAATAGAGTCCTCTTCAAAGTCATCATCCTTCAACTTGTTCTCTGCTCCCTTATATGAGGAGTAGTAGCCCATGTGCTGGAACAGAGAGGGCTTGAAGCGGATCACATCTTTCTGGGCCAACAGGCCCCGGAAGTGAATAAGGAGCCAGTCGCAAGGCATCTCCTGGTAGAACATGAGCAGGAAGTGGGCCAGGCGCGGAAGGTCTCTTGAGTGGTAGAGCTTCCCTATGTAGCCAAGCTTGGAGAATTCCAGCATCACCCAGTAGGAGCCTTCCCTGGAGGTGACCACCTTCTTCAGGGATGTTAAGAAGTTCCGTGAGCAGAGCACATCGTCCTCCAGCATCATGTAAAAATCTGAGAGGTTGGTGCAGAAGTTGAGAAGGAAGGCGTAGTCCACGTTCTGCTTGGAGCGGAAGCGTACCCTGTCCTCTGGGTCGTTGTAGTTCCTTTTCAGCCCATCCAGTGATGGGTAGTATTCTTCAGGGGCATGGATCACCAGGAGATGTCCAGCGATGATGTGGTGGGCAAACTTCCTGGAGATGTCCTGCACCAGGTTTTCACACCAGGCCAGGTCAAAGTCCGCCAGGTGAACCACCACCACAATCTCTTTCAGCTCCTCATAACTGGACTGGTCGAAAATGGATTTGATCGTCTCCATCAGGTAATTCCCTCTTTTTCTTTTGACGGACGACAGTCCAATGGTTAGATATTCTGTAAACGAAAACATAAATATTATTTCGCTGTGCATTAAAAGATGACTTAAATTTTTTTACAACTGCCTTCGGGATACAAACATTGTATGAATGTATTGTATTAATGAATGTATGACTCAATTATTTAAACACGTTTTTACAATGTATTTCTCGTGTCTAATTTGACATTGTTAATAAAACAATATGCAATGACAGTCAATGAATTACACACTACATGCTATGATACACTCACTCTTTCGAGGCAAAGGGGTTCCGGCGAGGTAACGATATGTGACGTTTATGGTTCCAGAGAAATTTGTGAGCTCTCTAAAGGTGTGAACATATCTCTCAGAGTTTGAAGGATGCATGGACGTTTCTCTCAGTTGCCTTTTGTCCTCCTCCTGCAACGCAGAACAAAGACGACAGATCGGATGAGATGAGACGACTTCACATTGTGAATGCCAAAACAAACCAAAGTCTCATCTCATCTCTGTTGGTCAGGGCCTGTAAGTAAGGTCTACAAATAAACTTTGACTTGATTTGATCCCAGCTACTGTACAAACAAACGCAGCAAAGTCAATTCATCTCCTTGGAACATTTCTCACATTTCTAAGACCATTGATATTAATATTGACATTGCCATGGATATGGTACTTCGTGAGAGCACCAGATCATTGAAAATATGCACACCCCCCCTCATAATTTAAATAACAAATACAGATAATGTGTTATGATCACCAAGATTTGATGGAATCATGAATAAGAAATAAATCCTTTGGCTCTGAAAACAAGAAACTATAAAAAGGGACAACATGGTTAAATACAAGAGTAAACTCTTGGATGAAAATTATGCTGTTTTATTTAAGAGGAGGGGGGTGGTACAACAGGCCGGTACACCCCAAAATACAATTCAGTCAGATGTTGTCCTACCTAAAAAAGTGGACTAACGCGGATACTATTCTATGCCATTAGTAGTGGAAATCTGCATTTCTCAATTCCAAATGTATGTGAAAGACAGGCACCATCTAATTCCAAGTTTTTAGATGGCTTCTCCATATATTTGAGTTTGGATGACTTAAAAGAGGCATTCGGCAGTTGCTACATACATTTTTGGACTTATAAATGAATGATATCTACCCATTGATTCTTAAAGAAAACAACCTACTAATGGCTCATCATTAACTTAGTTTAACTGTCGTACCCCATCAGAACCAACAATGTAAGCCTCTTTTATGCCAATGTTTGTAAACAAGTATACGTAAAAAAAAAAAAAACTATAAACCCTCAGAACATGGTTAAAACTATACTTATGGATGGTCAGTCCTTGCATCCATATCTCTGTCAATGAATTTGAGAGTGGTTACATTACTCCAGCCCCATCCCTCAGCTTTTTACCAAAACAGGGACGGGGGTTACACTTTGTTACTGTTTCAATTGCGTATTGCCCCTTTAAGTGAATGATATGGCATCCATATTAGGAATTTGTCAGTTATCAGACAAAACGTTCTAATCTGGATGCCGTAGATAAAGACTCACCAGCACATACCCATCCTCAATGTACAGATTGAGGAAGAGTAGACAGGTGATCAGGACCCCCAGGAAGGGGATGGTGGAGCGTTTACGGAAACACCTCATCTTGTCCAAGGACTTCCACACCAGCCTCATGATGGAGACACTCTCACTGGGATCTGCAGGGAAACACAGGTGGAAAGGTACATTATCAAGCTGTGTAGCAACACGTTGAGATGGAACATATAGTTCTTGAGACGGGCTCGGCCTATAGACTGCCATCAGGTGGAGGGGTCATGAATCATTTTCTTTTTCTTTCAAGCAATCAGATTAGTTCCACTCTTCCTGATCATAGTGCATAGTGGGAAAATGCTATTTTCAAAATAACATGGTACTTGCAAAAAAAAATGTATTATAGTGGAATACAACGAGTACCACCAGAGATAGATCAGAGAATACAAAGATTAACACGCAAAGAAATAGACAATTATAATTTATAGACTGCAATTGGGCATCAGCTAACTCTTTTCTGCCACTGCTACAAAGCCCCAGAGATGCTTAATGGAATACAAACTAGCTCTAAGCTTAGTTCAATACTCACACACACATCGGGCACTGGGAGCCTGCCTCACCTGGGAAAAGGGCTGGTCAATACCTCTCTGTTCTGGATCTACACACACATCCTGTCTCTTTGTAGGCTATTTATTCAGTCATCAGTGGTATTGGTTATGCGTATGCTGTTGATGCTTTTGCACTTTTGCATAATTATGGATTACAGAGCTGAAAACTTTTGAAAAGACAACTCCCCTTTCATTGCAACATTGGTATATGTCCACATGTACTGTAAAAGCCAACTGTGAAGGTGTATAAAAAGGGAAATAGAAAATAGGAAAGGTATTCAACAAAATAATATAAAATAATAGGAATTGATGGGACCTTCATCCTAGTCATATGAATTATGACGTTAGCCTCAAGAAACACCTGCCAACAGTAAAATAATAATTTACCAGATGCTCTTATCCAAAGCAACTAGGTTAAAGTGCCTTGCTCAGGGGCTCATCAACAGATTTTCCACCTAGTCGGCTTGGGAAAACTCTCAGTTGAGAACTTTCGGTTGCTGGCCCAACACTCTTACCGCTAGACTACCGGCCATCCAGCTTGTTAACTAATCACTAACTAATCAATTAGTTAGTAGCCAAGAGTTCTATTAATATTAAAAAATATAATCTTGAGCCAAACAAGTAGCTCTCTTAAACTACACTTTAAGCTTGTCACTTTCAAATCCCTCCCTCCCTCCCTTTACAGGTTTACTTCGCTCATGACGCTCAAGCGACTCCTTGTGGACGGGTGTCGGGCAACGTTGTTTCCTCTGATACATTAGTGCAGCTGGCTTCCAGGTTAAGCGGGTGGGTGTTAAAAAGCACGGTTTGGCGGGTCATGTTTCGGAGGACGCATGACCCGACCTTTGCCTCTCCCTCCTGAGCCCGTTGGGGAGTCGCAGCAATGAGACAAGATCGAAATTGGGGAGAAAAAGGGGGGTAATTTTTTTTTTTTTTTAAATAGTCAGCTACAGCTAAATGCCACACTGGCAAACATTGTGAAGCCTCTTTCAGTCTTTTTTTTGTAAAACTATGTTATTAAGGGAAAGTAAGAAAATGACAGTGGGGAGAGAAAAATATATGTTTCCTGGGCCACTGAGGACAGAATACTACAATTACACAACTGGGCAATTTTATTTTCTCTGCTTCATGCTGGCTAGGTGGTAAAGTATTCTCTCTCACACATGAGTGCTGGAGTTGGTATCCTCATAATGCAGGTTGGGTCAGTACTGGCTGTTTAACTGCATCCCAAATGGCACCCTATTCCTTATATAGTGCAGTACTTATGGGTGCTTCCGACCGGGCACACAACAGCATTTCAACATGGATGATTGGGTGAAACGTTGATCAATGACATTACAACTTACTGTGTATTCACACACTGAAATAGACAGCCACAAGTGAGTTGAATCTCCAATGTGTTATCAATATGCTGTCAACCATCTAACAAACCAAATTCCAATGAAAAACCAATGTCACATTTTTGCTACCCTAATATCTATCACTGCGCTTTCAACAGCACAGCAAAGTTCAAATGGGAATTCAATGTTAGATATGTTGTTTATTTATACAACAGATTCATGTGTTATCACTGTGCTTTAGTGCTGAGCAATAAACAGATTTTATTGAATTTTTTGGGGTTATTAAACAACTTATTAAACAAACGCCCGCCGTTGTTTTTTTTTGTGAGCCCAACGCGCTGTATCTATCTCTAGAGAGAAATCAAGTCAATAACTTTGTGGGACGCTGGGCTGAAGGGAGTTGTAGTTTTCAAGAAGCAAATATTCAACTTGGTTCAGAGCAGAAATGTGGTAATTAACTACAATGAACCTATTCAATGAAATAAAATGTTATTTGTCACATGCTTCGTAAACAGTTGTAGACTAACAGGGAAATGCTTACTCATGGGCCCTTCCCAAAAGTAAAACACGTAATAATAAATACACAATGAGTAATGTTAACTTATATACCAGTACTGAGTCGATGTGCAGAGGTACGAGATAAATTGGGGTATATATAACTAGGAATAAAGTAACAAATATTAAACAGTAGCAGCAGCATACAGTATGTGACGATTTAAAAAAGTTAGTGCAAAAAGGGTCAATGCAGATAGTTAAATAGCTAACCAAATAGCTACTCGGACAAACAATTTAGCAGTCTTATGGCTTGGGGTAGAAGCTTTTCAGGGTCCTGTTGGTTCCAGACTTCGTGTATCGGTATCACTTCCTGTGCGGTAGCAGAGAGAACAGTCTATGACAGATCCTTAGTAATGTGGACACCAAGGAACTTGATGCTCTCGACCAGCTCCACCACAGCCGCGTCGATGTGAATGGCGGTGGGTTCGACCCTGTTTCCTGTAGTCCACGATCAGCTCCTTTGTCTTGCTGATGTTGTGTGCGGCCACGTAGTTGTGGGTGAAAAGGGAGTACAGGAAGAGACTAAGCACATATCACTGAGGGGCCCCCATGTTGAAGGTCAGCGGGGTGGATGTGATATTGCCTACCCTCACCACCTTGGATCAGAAAGTCCAGGATCCAGTTGCAGAGGGAGGTGTTCAGACTCAGAGTCATTAGCTTAGTGATGAGTTTGGAGGGCACTATGGTGTTGAACGCTGAGATGTAGTCAATGAACAGAATTCTCACATAGATGTTTCTCTAGTCCAGGTGGGAAATGGCAGTGTGGAGTGCAATATAGATTGCATCATCTGTGGATCTGTTGGGGCAGTATTCCGAATTTGAGTGGGTCCTGTGTGTTTGGGATGATGGTGTTGATGTGAGCCATGACCAGCCTTTCAAAGCATTTCATGGCTACAGATCTGAGTGCTACGGGGCGATAGCCATTTAGATAGATTACCTTGGCGTTCTTGGGCAAAGGAACTATAGTGGTCTGCCTGAAACCTGTACAGACGGTATTACAGACAGGACCAGGGAGATGTTGAAAATGTCAATGAACGCGAGGGAGAGCTATTTTGCGTTTCTGTGTGTACAGTTAAGGTAAACTATAGTATTTTCACCTGTAGTTGCACACGTGACATGCTGATAGAAATTAGGTAGACATATTCCTGCATTCACTAGGCCACTAGGAGAGCCACCTCTGGAAGAGCATTTTCTTGTTTGCATGCGGTCTTACTGCCAGCAACTGTTTGTGGTAGTAAATAGACAGCTACGAAAAATATAGATCATAATGTTATCGGATACACTTACGCCTTCAAAGTTAGGTTAGATACACACAGACCGTATAGACCGAAAGAGTGAGGGTTAGAGACAGTTTGTGAAAGTACAGTATGTATGCCTTATGTACTTTGAAGAACTAGCTAAATTATTTTGTCAGACAGCTCCGCAGCATACTTAGCCAGGCTAGCCTAGCTAAATAGGATGACTAAAGACAGTACAATATGGGGAGCACAGAAATTATGTTGGATGGTCTGGCTGGCTGGCTGCTACTGCCTGAGCAGTCTGTGTGTATCTAACCTAGCATAGCAGGCAGTGTACCCATCTCTGCCGAGCCGGAAGAAACAGGCTCAATGTGTTGTTAATTGCCCCAGAAAACATGTATCTTGTTTGCAACAAGGCACTAAAATAATACTGCAATACAATAAAGTGTTATGTTTGGGGCAAATCCAATACAACACATTACTGAGTACTGTACCACTCTCCATATTTTCAAGCATAGTGGTGACTACATCATGTTATGGGTATTCTTGCAATCATTAACCTTTCTGGGAACGGGGGCAGTATTGAGTAGTTTGGATGAATAAGGTGCCCTATGTAAACTGCCTGTTACTCAAAGCCAGAAGCTAGGATATGCATATGCTTGGGAGTATTGGATAGAAAACACTCTGAAGTTTCCAGAACTGTTAAAATAATGTCTGTGAGTATAACAGAACTGATATGGCAGGCGGAAACCTGAGGAAAATCCATCCAAGAAAAGCTATTATTTTGAAATGGCTGTTTTTCCATCGAAAGCCTATCCACCATACAGACTTATGACCCAGTTCACAATCCCTATGGCTTCCACTACATGTGGCGAGTCTTTAGGTATTGTTTCAGGCTTTTACTCTGAAAAATGAGGGAGAATCACCACTTTCAATGAGTGGACAGTGAAAATTTCCGTGATATGTTTTCTGCGCATGACCGGGAGTGGGCATTCTTGTTTTTCCTTTTCTATTGATGGAGATATTGTCCGGTTGAAATATTATCGATTATTTATGACAAAAACATCCTGAGGATTGATTATGAACATCGTTTGACAAGTTTCTACAAATTTTTATGGTACTTTTTGGATTTTTCGTCTGCTTGCTGTGACCGCGCTTTGTGCCAATGGAATACTGAACAAAACACATCAACAAAACTGAGGTTTTTGGACATAAAGAGGGACTTTATCGAACAAAACAAACATTTATTGTGTAACATGGAGTCTTGTGAGTGCAACCATATGAAGATCATCAAAGATAAGTGATACATTTTATCGCTATTTCTGACTTTTGTTACTCCTCTACTTGGCTGGTTACTGTTTGTAATGTTTTGTTTGCTGGGCGCTGTCCTCAGATAATCGCATGGTATGCTTTCGGAACACCTATCCCTAATATTAAGGATGAGACCAAATCTACACTGGAGTTCCTTACCAAGTGAATGTAGCCAAGTTAGAGTTAAACTTAAATCTGCTTGAAAATCTATGGCAAGTCTTAAATGGTTTTCTAGCAATGATCAACAACAGAGCTTGAAGAATTTTGAAAAGAAAATTTGGCAAATGTTGCACAATCCATGTGTGAAAAGACTTACCCAGAAAGACTTGCAGCTATAATCACTGCCAAAGGTGATTCTAACCTCAGGTTGTTGAATAATTATCTAATCAATATATATATTTGTGTTTTATTTTAACACACTGACATCATCGCCTACTTACTAAAGTAATTATATAGATAGTAGGGGTCAGTGTGTTTTAATGGGCTACTGGCAGTCAGTCACTCCCTCAGTCCTCCTATCTCCCTGCTGTAACATTGCAGCAGGACACATCAGACTTCTTCAGTGGGTGCTGTTAAAGACCCACTGTGTAAATTGAACCTAAGAAACCGCACCACTGCCACCCTGTAGCGGTCACTCAAATCAGTTTGAAATGGTTTAATAGCTACCTATGAAAGTCTGCTACTGTACCTATCACTTATGGAAGTGAAACAAAATGTGCATTCCACAAGGCTCCACTCCTCTGAACTTACCTCACTGGAATACAATTATATATTCAAGATACCACGACACAGAATGGGTAAGCTGTCAAAGCAAAAGTGAAATATCTCTGAAACCTGCATTTGACAAGCTCAGGCAATAAAATAATCAAGAATAGCGACCTTTTCAAAGTGTTTGTGTACAGTACTATCAACATAATTCATTCATTCCTTTAGTAGACAGGGTACCGGCAGCAGGGCACTGAGGAAGATGGAATAACGAAGTGAATATTTGAAAATGAGATGTTGTCCTCTGGGAGTGTGGAAACAACCTTGGAGTCTCTCGATGTGTTGTTCATAAGTAAAAAAAAAAAAAAAAAAACCTTAACAAACACTTTTCTTTCGGTTCTAAATCACTTTAAACCTACCAATTTAGCGACACTTCATTTTAAAAAACGAGGCGCGCCTCGTGTAATGGGAAAATCGGAATGGAAAACTCATTGTGAATGAGAAAGGGGAACATACATTTTAATAAAATGGGCAGCAAAAAGCAGTTCTCCCACATTTGATCTTGTTATCTGTTTGACATTATTTCCCCTGGGTATCCTGCACAGACGTACAGCTCTGCACAAATAATCAATTAAGCCTGCAGATTTGCAGGGATTCAGCAGTTGCTTTGTGTCAGGCCTTCAGCCAGTTTCTTTCAAGAGGGAAACACCGGAGGCTGCTGTTGATAACAAAATTGTAATGTAGCGAGGAATAATAACTCCCTTCATTATGAAGTGATTTTTTAAATTTATTTAAACAAATTAAAATTGGTAAAACAGTTTACCAATTACTGCATTCTTATGTAATTTGTCACACAATGAGAATCTATCATCTACAAAGACTTAATGGACTGTCAGATATAGACCTCTTTTGTAAAGATGCAGAATTATCAACATAGGCAGCATACCGAAGAGGATTACTATTGGTACCTTATACCTCTTTAGAGCGGTAAATGAAAAAGTTTAAAGCAACTTCATCATGTAACAAGGCTACAATTGTCAAGGCTGCAACATTGTCAATCATGTTCCCTACCCTGAGAGGACACAACTCCTGTTCTACTAACTTGTATTCCACTAACTCGTATTCTAACTTATACTAAAACTACAGGCACAGCTCCAATGATTCTGCACCCCTCTTGTTTGCTGCTCAGTCCGTCTGCACATGGCTTTGTGCTCACTTAGCTGCCAACACCTTATCAGATCTGGTCATCGTCACCGGGCCCAGACGCTGTGTTCTACCGGTAGCAGGTTACGACAGGCTGGCTGGCTGGCTGTGTGGAGCTCCAGAGGTTGGACAGCGGTGCCAAGGTTTAAATAGATATGCACACACACTCCCCTCCTGCTCCAGGCCTATCACCGCTGTCAGCAGTCTGAGTGTGTTTCCCCTTGGACACACTGTTTGTGTGTGTGTTTGCGCACTGTGTGTGTATTCCCCCCTGACTCGCTGTCCAAGCTGGCCCTCGCCGCCACCACCGCCTCATGGGAGCCAATGAGGCAGTGGTGCAGCTCCAGGTGTTCTCCCATAATGGCCTGGTGGAGTGCCTCGCGAGCAGCAACCCCTTGGAACAGGAAATAACAAAACCGCTGCCTCCTGCATATCCCTATGCCTCCCTATGTCTGCCAGAAGTCCATAGTGTTTTGGATGCTTCCAACTCAACAGTGCTGCTGCCTATTTTTTTAATGATTTCCAAGGAAGGACACTTTAATCTAAGTCCAGCGTAATTTGGATCCACGTACAAAACCCTAAAATTAATTCCCATTCGTTACCACCATGGCCTTTTCATGCAAGGACCAGGTGTTCTTGCACAGGTGTTCTAGCTTCTAGAATAGGTTCCTCATAAAATATTGAACATGTGTCGCTCATTGATGCTAGCTTCAGAGCAATCAGGCTTCAAACACTAGGAACAAATGGCAGTCCTCTGGCTGCAGTACAAGCACTCCTGATAGCTCGGTGCTAGCCATGATTGAAACGCGATCGTAAGGAGGGTTGTTCAACATTGGATTGGTCTGTATTCTATTTTCTTTCTTTTTTTTTACATTTCTTTCTATTTGGCCGGGGACAGAGCTAAAAGGTTGTATCATATATTTTCAAGGCCACCAAATGGAGGTATGCCAAGCCTGGACAACTGAACTACTGATAATTAACTGCCTGTATCACTGTGATGTTGGATTTGATAGGGAGATTGCCTTTCTCATTTTGACCGCATTGATATCAATTAAAGAGATAACTATAATGAGAGAGAGAACAGTGATCTGTCGACATACATTTGTCACATCACAGTGGCCAGTTGAAAGTGGATATGAGTTTCACTGTATGGGCAGGGTCTGATCAAACAAAGGAGCATCACCAAAGTGTCTCTGTGATGGGGGCGATGGGCGATGAATGCTACTATGAATAGGGAGCCAGGCTGCTTCCAGAATGTTATCTCGATATTTACCTTTAGGGTCAGAGAGAAAGATGAAAGGCTTTGTGGTTCCAACAGTGGCGAGCATAATGAAGACGGGAGGCGTGAGAAATGATTCATGTGTGAGTGAGCCTCTCTCAGGCCATTCTCAGCAGTTAGCATTCTGACCCAGATTAGCTCTCGACCAGAGGCCCACTGGAGAGAGCTGGAGATGGAGGGCCGCGATTTGTCTGGCTCATTTCCACTAGATAACACACCGGACTTGGTTGTACTAGACACACAGACATACACACGCACAAATGGAGTCACACACATGCACACACACTGTTTCTGTTACAACACTATCTTTGGCGTCAGACCAATTTGATACTGTTAGAAACAGACTGTGACACAAATTATGCCGTAGCATTAGAGTACCACATGGTTAAATTAACATATTCTAAAGTAATTATCTAGTATCAAAATACTCTGTTAATTCATCGCCGTTGGTGGGCTACAGTACATTCAGCCCATGGCTAACCTGCATGTTGAGCAACCCTGCTGCTGCACACTGATTCTCCCACCTTGCCCTTTGTGTATGACGTCACGTCATCAACATATGCCGCGGCTACCCTGGAGCAATAAACCAGAACCAGAGGCCCCATGTGCATTCTCTCCTCTCCTCAGACAACTGTCAGCAAACCCACTCTTTCTGCTCTGGGCGAGAGAAAAAAGACATGAGGAGATGATAGAAAAAGAGAGAGAATTCTCTCTCTCTTCGTCAGTTAGGGAGAAGGGAGTCGGGAGGTAGACAGGGGACTTGCCTTGAAAGCTCTTAAAAAGCCAACTTCACCTCCTGGTCAAATCTGTGAAATGAGAAAATGGCTGAAGGGGCAAGGGTCTTGTGGAAGATAGTGCATTCTCATGTTATCTCCTCCTCACACATTGAGTGCAGGGAGGACAGGGCATTGGCAGGCTATTCAAAGGGCTCCATCTCTCCGTGGTGTTGAAATGAGAGACCAGAGAGAGACAATAAGATGGCCCAGTTTCCCGCCAGTCTGAGAAGAGAGAAACGAACACACACACAGAGAAGAAGTGCTCTTAGGAAATGAGCCTCTGGGATGAGGAAAGTAGACAACCAGAGAGATGAATAGTGTTCATTTCATTGGGTTTAGTACATGAAGGGAAAGTACTGCAACAAATTGACAGGACTGTACAAGTGAGGAGCAGATAGATACTGAATAACTGTGCCATTCCATTAAACTGTATATTTTAATTTGTGTACATAATGCAAAAAGGTAAATGTTATGTTTTACTAGCACAACCCTAAAACACCTCACTAAACATAAAGCCCAAGCATCAAACGATTGAGTCCTCACAAGCCATAATATCAAACTTTACATAAGTAGACGCAACACAAATGAAGATACAGTATAATACCGTTCTTTCTGTAAAAATGTTCTGACAAACCATGATATCAAACGACTTTACACAACTACTGTAGACATAAGAAAGTAAGATACCAGTAGCCTACCTTAGTGAAAAATGTCCATTCTTCCGAGTGGACTAAAGTATCCTAAACAGCAGTATCTTCTGACAGCCGTCTCGGAAAGACAGTATACTGTACATCTCTTCCATAGCTAGACTGACTTATGGAGAGTATCCTACAAACCTGCATCCAGCATCCACCCAGTCTTCATTCAGCATTAATAATTGATGAGGCTGGATCACTAAAAAGTCATTTATCGCCAATATCCCTGACCAGGCAATCCAACACTATTGTAGTTGAGCCACAATTTTTGAATTGCTTTAAAATAAAAAAATGCATTTCATTGAGGATAACATTCTTGTTAATAAGTAATATATGATACATATTACATATCATACATTTTACATTTCATTGAGGATAACGTTCTTGTTAGTAAGTAATATGTGATACATGTGGAATATTACTATTCCTTCAGCTATGATGAAGGGTCACTTAGAAATGTCCCTGTTTTTTAAAGAAAAGCACAATATTTTTTGTCCATTAAAATAACATCAAATTGATCAGAAATAGAGTGTAGAGTTCCTCTGTCCGGTGTCTGTGCTCTTTTGCACATCTTAATCTTTTATTTTTGTTAGCCATTCTGAGATATGGCATTTTCTTTGCAACTCTGCCAAGAAGGCCAGCATCCCGGAGTCGCCTTTTCACTGTTGATGTTGAGACTGGTGTTTTGCACGTACTTTTTAATGATGCTGCCAATTGAGGACTTGTGAGGCATCTGTTTCTCAAACTAGACACTCTAATGTACTTGTACTCTTGCTCAGTTGTGCACCGGGCCCCCCACTCTTTATATTCTGGTTAGGGCCAGTTTGCGCTGTTCTGTGAAGAGAGTAGTACAGTGTTGAACGAGATCTTCAGTTTCTTGGTAATTTCTCGCATGGAATAGCCTTCATTTCTCAGAACAAGAATAGACTGACGAGTTTCAGAAGAAAGTGCTTTGGTTCTGGCCATTTTGAGCCTGTAATCGAACCCACAAATGCTGATGCTCCAGATACTCAACTAGTCTAAAGAAGGCCTGTTTTATTGCTTAGCTGTGCTAACATAATTGCAAATTGGTTTTCTAATTATCAATTAGCCTATAAAAATGATAAACTTGGATTAGCTAATACAACATGCCATTGGAACACAGGAGTGAAAATTGCTGAGAATGGGCCTCTGTACGCCTATGTCACGTACACTCCCTCTCCTGCCTCTAGGTCATCATGCTGCTGATTATCCGGCACACCTGTCACCATCGTCAAGCGCACCAGTGCCTCATGACACTCACCTGGACTCCATCACCTCCTTGATTATCTTCCCTATTTCTGTCACTCCCCTTGGTTCTTTCCTCAGGTATTTTTTTGACTGTTTCATGTCGGTGCATTGTTTGTGTTTCGTGTTTATTGTTTTGTTTATTTATTAAAACACTCACTCCCTGTACTTGCTTCCCGACTCTCAGCGCACTCATTGTAGCCTATGTAGATATTCCATTAAAAATCACCTGTTTCCAGCAACAGTCATTTACAACATTAACAATGTCTACACTGTATTTCTGATGAATTTGATGTTATTTTAATGAACAAAAATGTGATTTTCATTCAAAAACAAGGACATTTCTAATTGACCCCAAACTTTTGAACGGTAGTGAATATATACTATCAGTCAATAGTTTGGACACACCTACTCATTCAAGGGTTTTTCTTTATTTTTATAATTTTCTAGATTGTAGAATAATAGTGAAGACATAAAAACTATGAAAAAACACAAGGAATCATTTAGTAACCAAAATAATTGTTAAACAAATCTAAATATATTTAATATTTGAGATTCTTCAAAGTAGCCACTCTTTGCCTTGTTGACAGCTTTGCACACTCTCAACCAGATTCATGAAGTAGTCACCTGAAATGCATTTCAATTAACAGGTGTGCACATCCACATTATGGCAACAGCTCAGAAATAGCAAACAGAACAACAGTCCATGATTACTTTAAGACATGAAGGTCAGTCAATACGAAACATTTCAAGAATTATGAAAGTTCCTTCAAGTGCTGTCGCAAAAACCATCAAGCACTATAATGAAACTGTCTCTCATGAAGACCGCCACAGGAAAGGAAGATCCAGAGTTATCTCTAATGCAGAGAACAAGTTCATTACAGTTAACTTCAACTCAGATTGCAGCTCAGAAAATGTGGGAACTCCTTCAAGAGTTTTGAAAAAGCATTCCAGGTGAAGCTGGTTGAGTGAATGCCAAGAGTGTGCAAAGCTGTCATCAAGGCAAAGGGTGGCTACTTTGAAGAATCTCATACTAAATATATTTTGAGCAACAATTTTTTGGTTACTACATGATTCCATATGTGTTATTTTATAGTTTTGATGTCTTCACTATTATTGTACAATGTAGAGTAATAGTAAAAAATAAAGAAAAATCCTGAATGAGTAGGTGTGACCAAACTTTTGACTGGTACTGTTAATATACACTCAGTTGCCAGTTTATTAGGTACACCACCCCGTTCATGGAAATTGTTTGCTCCTACTGACAGTGAGTCACGTGGTCATGGCTTTCTATATAAAGCAGGGACACATGCATCATGGGATTCAGTTACTGTTTGATTGAATGTTAGAAAGGGCAAAATGAATGACCTAAGCAACTTTGCGAGTCAGTGGCAGTCCTGTGGGCGTTGATGAGGTTGAAGGAGATTGGCAAGAATCGTGCAAGATATCAGGCTGAGTACAAGAGTGGTGTGCAGAACAGCGTCTTGTAAGGCACAACTAGTTTGTTCTTGTCACGGATGGGCTATTGCATCAAGCGACCATGCCAGGTTCCATTCCTATTAGTTAAAAACAAGAATAAGCAACTCCATTGGACACGAGACCACCAAACCTGGACAATTGAGGAGTGGAAAAAAATTGTTAGATCGGGTTCAAGTCTGGCCTCTGTCTGGGCCACTCAAGGACATTCACACTTGTCCCAAAGCCACTCCTTTGTTGTCTTGGCTGTGTGCTTAAGGTCATTGGCCTGTTGGAAGGTGAACCTTCGCCACAGTCTAGGTCCTGAGCACTCTGGAGCAAATTTGCCACTGAAAACATCCCCACAGCATGATGGTGCCACCACCATGCTTCACCGTAGGGATGTTGCCAGATTTCCTCCAGACCTGACACTTGGCATTCAGGCCAAACAGTTCAATCTTGGTTTTCATCAGACTAGACTAATCTTGTTTCTCCGTCTGGCCACTACCGTAAAGACCCGATTAGAGCTCTGTCACAGTGACCATCAGGTTCTTGGTCGATACAATCCTGTCTCGAGCTCTACAGACAATTCCTTCAAACTCATGGCTTGGTTTTTGCTCTGGCATACACTGTGAACTGTGGGACCTTATATAGACAGGTGTGTGCCTTTCTGAATCCTGTCCAATTAATTGAATTTACCACAGGCAGACTCCAATCAAGTTGTCAATACATCACGGATGATCAATGTAAACAGGATGCACCTGAGCTCAATTTCGAGTCTCATTACAAATGGTCTGAATACTTATATAAATCAGGTATTTCCATTTAAATTGTATACATTTGAAAAAATGTCAAAATGTAAAAAAAACAGTTTTCACTTTGTCATTATGGGGTATTGTGTGTAGATTGCTGACGATAAAATAAAAAAAGTAATCCATTTTAGATTAAGGCTGTAACGAGACAAAATGTGGAACAAGTCAAGGGGTATGAATACTTCCCGAAGGCACCATATGTATATGCAAACGCTGCTTCCATTAATAATGTCAAGTTACTAACAATGACAACAAGCTAATGAGGATGTTTCCACATTTACACATGCTTGTTTGTGTCTGTCTGGCTCCCTGTGTACTATGAGATGTGTTGTGTTCATTAATGGGCTATTTTCAGATATAATGTCTCCAGTCTTACTCACAACAATTCAGGTAGTGCCGTTCTAACACTCCTGTGTTTAGTATAGTCTGAGTCATCTCTCAGACATTAGTGGCCATCATGAGTCACTTGACTTACTTGTCAAAAACATGCTAAATATTTACTAGTATATTTCTTCTTTCTTTGATATTGAAAGTCACTCCGGATAAAAAGGCCTGCAAATATATAAATGACTCAACTGTAAATGATATACCACCAAAAAATAAGTATGTTAATTTCATGACATGTTTTATGAAGAAAAAATATATAATCAGTAATGGATGTTTAGTCTTATAATCAGACGAAATCAAATGAGGCACTAACCGGCATGGCAAGCAATTACACTTTAATTAAAGAGTGATTTACATTGACATTTATGCTCAGAGCAAAGACTAACTACATTTCTACTCAGATGACATTGGCTAATTTTCCATGTCTGATTCCCTTTCTCACCCCATAGAGAATTGATTAAATATTTGCTGATGCCACGTCACCAATAATCAGAGAATGTAATGATATGTCATGCCATTGCACATGAAAATATGACCCAGTCACAAGAGACTAAAAATAAACAAATGCAAAAACGTGATGACATACAGTAGCCAAGGGTGTGGTTTTACTTTCAAGTGGTATATGTTTTCAGTTAGTACGTATGTAATTAATGACATGTAATGTCGTTGCGCCTGAAAATACAACCACATACTCAAATCAAAATCAAATCAAATCAAATTTTATTTGTCACATACACATGGTTAGCAGATGTTAATGCGAGTGTAGCGAAATGCTTGTGCTTCTAGTTCCGACAATGCAGTAATAACAAACAAGTAATCTAACTAACAATTCCAAAAAACTACTGTCTTATACACAGTGTAAGGGGATAAAGAATATGTACATAAGGATATATGAATGAGTGATGGTACAGAGCAGCATAGGCAAGATACAGTAGATGATATCGAGTACAGTATATACATATGAGATGAGTATGTAAACCAAGTGGCATAGTTAAAGTGGCTAGTGATACATGTATTACATAAGGATGCAGTCGATGATATAGAGTACAGTATCTACGTATGCATATGAGATGAATAATGTAGGGTAAGTAACATTATATAAGGTAGCATTGTTTAAAGTGGCTAGTGATATATTTACATCATTTCCCATCAATTCCCATTATTAAAGTGGCTGGAGTAGAGTCAGTGTCATTGACAGTGTGTTGGCAGTAGCCACTCAATGTTAGTGGTGGCTGTTTAACAGTCTGATGGCCTTGAGATAGAAGCTGTTTTTCAGTCTCTCGGTCCCAGCTTTGATGCACCTGTACTGACCTCGCCTTCTGGATGACAGCGGGGTGAACAGGCAGTGGCTCGGGTGGTTGATGTCCTTGATGATCTTTATGGCCTTCCTGTAGCATCGGGTGGTGTAGGTGTCCTGGAGGGCAGGTAGTTTGCCCCCGGTGATGCGTTGTGCAGACCTCACTACCCTCTGGAGAGCCTTACGGTTGAGGGCGGTGCAGTTGCCATACCAGGCGGTGGTACAGCCCGCCAGGATGCTCTCGATTGTGCATCTGTAGAAGTTTGTGAGTGCTTTTGGTGACAAGCCGAAGGTGACAATACTCTAATTAAGGGTGCCGTTTTCTTTATTTTAAAATGGAAAATGTATGATATGCAACTATTCTCTGTAAGAAATGTTAATATGCTGGCATATATAATACTGTCAGTCTCTGCTGCTGACAATCGCTTACCTTTTAAGTATTTCAGCAAGCCTCAGGTAAAAGTTTCCAACTCTTTAATTTTTTAAAACTTCACATAAAATACAACTTTTTTGTTTTGTTCCAGCCTCAGGCAGGCTGTGAACCTGGGTTGTGTCTCTCCCAAATGGAAGCCTATTCCCTATATAGTGCATAGGGCTCTGGTCAAAAGTATAGGATCTAAAAATATCCATCACTATCACTATCTATTTCATGAGTTTTTTTCCCTTCTATTTTCTATTATAGCCATCCCAATAAGTGCTCCAAACAATCGCTGAACCTGGTGGAATAGCAGAGGCTAGTAAAAGCTTTCCTGATTTTATTATTGATGTCCGGAAAGAGGCTGAAAAAGCGGAAAATATTCTTACATGAAATCAAAGTCATACTGGTGAGTCCTATACAGAAACATACATTGAATTTGGAAAGTATTCAGACCCCTTTACCTTTTCCACATTTTGTTGTGTTACAGCCTTATTCTAAAATTAGTTTTTTTTAAAACTGTTTCTGCTATGTCATTATGGGATAGATAGAGATAGGTAGATAGGTAGATTGTTGAGATGAAAAAAAAGTATTTAATCAATTTAGAAGAAGGCTGTGACCTAACAAAATGTGGAAAAAGTCAAGGGGTCTGAATACTTTCCGAAAGCACAGTACATATACACAGCCACTACATACTCCAAATAGAGTGTAGCCTACATACACTCTTGTCTTATGGGCAAGACAAAAGTGCAACAAGACAAGAGTGCAACATGTATGATGTTGATTCTCAATACAATAAAAGAGGGAATATAATACAACCCCCCCCCCAAAAGTAAGTTTAACTAGAAAATAATATAAATGATTAAATCCACAACAAAGGCATTTTAAAAGGTGTAAAAAATATATTCCATGCACACTGGTCTCTTTTGCCTCAGGTGCCGAACCTCATTTTCCAAACAATTTCTAAGCTTCCTGTAAAAATGAACATGAATAGATTCGCAAGACAGAATCAAAAAAGCCAATTAATCTTATGTAAAATGGCTGCTCAATGCGGCTAATGAGATGCCATTTTAATAAGCGGTTATGTTCTACAACAAAGCCATTAGGTAAACACTATTGTTCATTTGTTTGATGACATGCAGGCAACGGAACAGATTATGGTTTCTAAAAAAAGTTAGCAATCAATGTTTTATGTGAGGGAGAAAAACTAGCCCTCATCTACAAGGAGGTATCTACATACGAAGAGTTTAATTCCAAAACGCTATATATCCATTTTCAGAAATGTTGGTAATTTGTTTGTTTAAAGAACTTATGAAAGAGACTGGTGTGTTTTGTTCCCATCTAATCGTGGCTGATAAATGACACAGGCATTTGTTTGAAACTATCACTAAATAGTTTAATTTCAGCGAGACAATTAACCACATATTGTTGCAAAACGAGATACAGTATATCTGCCTCACTCTCAGAGAAAAAAGTTCCAATGGGTTTTACACAGTCAAATATGACATGACAAAATATTTATATAAATTATATAAAGAACTGTACAAATGATATGTTTGTGACATCAATGTACTGTACATAAAAACATTGACAGTGGCTTGCGAAAGTATTCACCCCCTTGGCATTTTTCCTATTTTGTTGCTGTACAACCTGGAATTAAAATAGATTTGTTGGGGGGTTTGTATCATTTGATTTACACAACATGCATACCACTTTGAAGATTAAAATATGTTTTATTGTAAAACAAAAAAACTACTTGAACGTGCATAACTATTCACCCCCACAAAGTCAATACTTTGTAGAGCCACCGCTTGCAGCAATTACAGCTTCAAGTCTCTTGGGGTATGTCTCTATAAACTTGGCACATCTAGCCACTGGGATTATTGCCCATTCTTCAAGACAAAACTGCTCTAGCTTGGATGGGTTCCGCTGGTGTACAGCAATCTTTAGGTCATACCACAGATTCTCAATTGGATTAGGCCATTCCAAGACATTTTTCCCCTTAAAACACTCAAGTGTTGCTTTAGCAGTATGCTTAGGGTCTTTGTCCTGTTGGAAGGTGAACATCCGTCCCAGTCTCAAATCTCTGGAACACTAAAACAGGTTGCCCTCAATAATTTCCCTGTATTTAGAACTATCCATCATTCCTTCAATTCAGACCAGTTTTCCAGTCCCTGCCGATGAAAAACATGCTGTTCTCAGGGTGATGTGAGGTGTTGGGTTTGCACCAGACATAGAGTTTTCCTTGATGGCCAAAAAGCTCAATTTTAGTCTCATCTGACCAGAGTACCTTCTTCCATATGTTTGGGGAGTCTCCCACATGCCTTTTAGCGAACACCAAACGTGTTTGCCTATTTTCTTCTTTAAGCAATGGCTTTTTTTTCTGGACACTCTTCTGTAAAGCCCAGCTCTGTGGAGTGTACAGCTTAAAGTGATCCTATGGACAGATACTCCAATCTCTGATGTGGAGCTTTGCAGCTCCTGCAGGGTTATCTTTGGTCTCTTTGTTGCCTCTCTGATTAATGCCCTCCTTGCCTGGTCTGTGAGTTCTGGTGGGCGACCCTCTCTTGGCATCTTTGTTCTGGTGCCAAATTCTTTCCATTTTTTAATAATGGATTCAATGGTGCTCCGTGGGATGTTCAAAGTTTTGGATATTTTTTATAACCCAACCCTGATCTGTACTTCTCCACAACTTTGTCCCTGACCTGTTTGGAGAGATCCTTGGTTTTCATAGTGCCACTTGCTTAGTGGTGTTGCAGACTCTGGGGCCTTTCAGAACAGGTGTATATATACTGGGATCATGTGACAGGATATGTGACACTTCGATTGCACACAGGTGGACTTTATTTCACAAATTATGTGACTTCTGATGGTAATTGGTTGCACCAGATCTTATTCAGGGGCTTCATAGCAAAGGGGGTGAATACATATGTACACACCACTTGTCTGCTTTATTAATTTTTTGAAATAAGTTATTTTTTTATTTCACTTCACCAATTTGGAGTATGTCCATGACATTAAATCCAAATAAAAATCCATTTAAATTACAGGTTGTAATGCAACAAAATAAGAAAAAAGCCAAGGGGGAAGAATACAAAATCAAGCTTGTGACTCTACATATTTGTTGGATGCATTTGCAGTTCATTTTGGTAGTGTTTCAGATGATTGTGTGCCTAATAGAAATGAATGTTAAATAATGTATTTTGTCATTTTGGAGTAACTTTTATTATAACTCAGAATAAGGTTAAATGTTACATTCGTTTGCAAGAAAGCATTAACTTTTGGCTATTTACCATATTACAAAAGTAATATTGAATTGTGTTTGGTTGTCAACACAACCAAATATCAATATTTAAAGGGTAGCTAGCATAACATAACCACATGTAACATATGGATTTGCATTAGTATATGCATCAAAAGTCCCAATGCAAAGTTAGACCTCACTTGACTATTTGTGAGAAATTACATCAGAATTCTGAAGAATGCAAAAGTAATGTGGGAAAATGTAATATGGAGGACCCGACAAGCCAGCCTATTCCCTATAATGTAAAACAGAAATAACTTCAAATTAAACTAATTTGTTTGCAATCATGACTGCTTGTTGCAGCTTACAAGTGAATACTTCATAAATGTTTTGTTACAAATCAAGCCAACTAGCCTGCTAACCTTAGCCCTGCTAACGTTACATTAGCACTCATTGAGTCAGCCTGTGGCTATCAACACCTAGCTTACAGCTACATTAAAGTAAACCAAAGTTTTGGATATACAGTTGAAGTCGGAAGTTTACACACACCTTAGCCAAATACATTTCAATTCAGTATTTCACAATTCCTGATTTAATCCTAATAAAAATTCCCTGTCTTAGGTCAGTTAGGATCACCACTTTATTTTAAGAATGTGAAATGTCAGAATAATAGTAGAGAGAATGATTTATTTCAGCTTTTATTTCTTTCATCACATTCCCAGTGGGTCAGAAGTTTACATACACTCAATTAGTATTTGATAGTATTGCCTTTAAATTGTTTAACTTGGGTCAAACGTTTCGGGTTGCCTTCCACAAGCTTCCCACAATAAGTTGGGTGAATTGTGGCCCATTCCTCCTGACACGGCTGGTGTAACTGGGTCAGGTTTGTAGGCCTCCTTGCTCGTACACACGTTTTCAGTTCTGCCCACACATTTTCTGTAGAATTGAGGTCAGGACTTTGTGATGGCAACTCCAATACCTTGACTTTGTTGTCCTTAAGCCATTTTGCCAGACCATTCTGCGACCCCCGTGCTTCACGGTTGGGATAGTGTTCTTCGGCTTGCAAGAGTCTTCTTTTTTCTCCGAACACAACATTGGTCATTATGGCCAAACAGTTCTATTTTTGTTTCATCAGACCAGATGACATTTCTCCAAAAAGTACGAACATTGTCCCCATGTTACAATTACACTAGAATTGTTTGTTTTAAAAAATATATTTTTTGTTTGTTTCAGTATTTTCTAGTTAATACTTGCGTTCTGTTTTGTATGATGTAAGAATTTAAATTGTTGATCTGTATTTTGAATTTAAAAAAGGTAGACCTTGAAATACATCCACAGGTACACCTCCAATTGACTCTAATTATGTCAATTAGCCTATCAGAAGCTTCTAAAGCCAAGATATCATTTTCTGGAATTTTCCAAGCTGTTTAAAGGCACAGTCAACTTAGTGTATGTACAATTCTGACCCACTGGAATTGTGATACAGTGAAATAATCTGTCTATAAACAATTGTTGGAAATATTACTTGTGTCATGCACAAAGTAGATGTCTTAACCGATTTTCCAAAACTATAGTTTGTTGTTACGTTCCCCAGTTTCTATGTTGTGGTTTGTGTATTTGTATGTATGTATTTGAGGAAATGGCTTCCAGGAATCCCCCAAGCAGCTGATTGGTCAGCCCCCATTGCTAATTGGAGAGCTGACTACACCCCCCCCCCTTCAGGATATAGCTGTATCCCATTACAGACTCCTTCTCCAGCTATATAAGCCAGTGTTCTGTTGCGCAGAAGAGAGCTGAGGGTTATATCCTGTGTTGGTTGTGTCTCAGGTAGAGTTGAGGGTTATAGCCTGTGATGGTTGTTTCTCAGCTAGAGCTGATGTTTATGTCCTGTATTTTGGTTAGTGTTGCTGAGAGAGAGATGATTAGTGTGTACTATGTTAGTTGTTGCTAAGGAGAGTTTTGGTATGTCATATGTTGGTTGTTGCAGAGAGAGAGAGAGAGAGAGAGAGAGAGATAACTTATTAGTATGTCCTGTGTGTGTAAATAGTACACTGTGTTTTGATTATTGACATTGTTTTGTTATTCTGTTTTTGTTCCCAGGGGGGAAGGGGAAGGCACCTAGGGAGTTTTTAGGCAAGAGGCCCACGGGCATACATAACCCGCAGTATTCACTGTCGATGCACACTAGGTAAGACCTGGGCGGACCAACCGTTTTGTTTTGGTTAGCGCACCAAGTGGTGCTTAGTTAAGTATTGGGTAGGCAGGTAAGGTAGGAGAGGGGGCTTTGATCTTTACTTTCTTAGCTTTGGTTTCGTCCAGCCCCTTTTCCTCAAAATTACAGTGTGACGGAATAAACTCCCTGTAAACGGTACCATTCTCTGCCTTTGTCATCCTTACTCGCACCTACAGTCTCATACCTCTTTCACTCCACGGGGAGTTAAGTTGTAGCATGGTGTTGCGTTCCCTCTTCCTAGAGGTGTGCGTAACATTTGTTAACAAGACATTTGTGGAGTGGTTGAAAAATTAGTTTTAATGACTCCAACCTAGGTGTATGTAAACTTCCGACTTCAACTGTACATAACACCATTTACAGTGCACTTGGAAAGAATTCAGACCCCTTGACTTTTTCCACAATGTGTTCCGTTACACTAAATTTAAATGTTTCCTCATCAATCTACACACAATACCCCATAATGACAAAGCAACAACAGGTCTTTAAACAAACTTTATTTCCATAAGTATTCAGACCCTTTGTTATGAGACTCGAAATTGAGCTAAGGTGCATCCTGTTTCCATTGATCCTCCGTGATGTTCCTACAACTTGATTGGAGTCTACCTGTGGTACATTCAATTGATTGGACATGATTTGGAAAGGCACAAGCCTGTCTATATAAGGTCCCACAGTTGACAGTGCATGTCAGAGCAAAACCCAAGAAATGAGGTCGAAGGAATTGTCCGTAGAACTCCAAGACAGGATTGTGTTGAGGCACAGATCTGGGGAACGATACCAAAAAATGTCTGCAGAATTGAAGGTCCCTAAGACCACAATACCCTGCAACAATCTTAAATGGAAGATGTTTGGATCCACCAAGACTCCCTGCCAAACTGAGCAATCGGAGGAGAAGGGCCTTGGTCAAGGAGATGAACAAGAACCCGATGGTCACTCTGACAGAGCTCCAGAGTTCCTCTGTGGAGATGGGAGAACCATCCAGAAGGGCAACCATCTATGCAGCACTCCACCAATCAGGCCTTAATGGTAAAAGGCACATGACAGCCTGCTTATAGTTTGCCAAAAGGCACCTAAATGACTCTCAGACCATGAGGGACAAGATTCTCTGGTCTGATGAAACCAAGATTGAACTCTTGCCAAGTGTCACGTCTGGAGGAAACCCAGCACCATCCCTACGGTGAAGCATGGTGGTGGCAGTATCATGCTGTGGGGATGTTTTCATGTTTTTCCTGACTTCAGTGGGAGTCAGGATGAGGGAAAGATGAACAAAGCAAAGTACAGAGAGATATTTGATGAAAACCTGCTCCAGACTACACTATATATACTTAAAATGAGTGGATTCGGTTATTTCAGTCACACCCTTTGCTGACAGGTGTTTAAGATTGAGGACACAGACATTCATAGTAGAATGGCCATACTGAAGTGTTCAGTGACTTTCAACATTTTTATTTTACCTTTATTTAACTAGGCAAGTCAGTTAAGATCAAATTCTTATTTTCAATGATGGCCTAGGAACAGTGGGTTAACTGTCTGTTCAGGGACAGAACGACAGAATTGTACCATGTCAGCTCGGGGATTTGAACTTCCAACCTTCCGGTTACTAGTCCAACGCCCTAACCACTAGGCTACCCTGCCGCCCCAACATAGCACTGTCATAAGATGCTACCTTTCTAACAAGTCAGTTCATAAAATTTCTGCCCTGCTAGAGCTGTTATTGTGATGTGGAAACATATGGGAGCAACAACGGCTCAGCCACAAAATGGTAGCCCACACAAGCTCACAGAACGGGACCACCAAGTGCTGAAGCGTGACACGCGTAAAAATCGTCTGTCCTCGGTTGCAACACTCACTACCGAGTTCCAAACTACCTCTGGAAGCAACGTCAGCACAATTTCTGAGCATAACCATGCGCAATACCAAGCGTCAGCTGGAGTGGTGTAAAGCTTGTCGCCATTGGACTCTGGAGCAGTGGAAACACGTTCTCTGGAGTGATGAATCACGTTTCACCATCTGGCAGTCCGACGGACGAATGTGGGTTTTGGGGATGCCAGGAGAACGTTACCTACCCCAATGCATAGTGCCAACTGTAAAGTTTAGTGAGGGACGAATAATGGACTGGGGCAGTTTTTCATTGTCCAGGCTAGACCCCTTAGTTCCAGTGAAGGGACATCTTAACTCTACAGCATTCAATGACATTCTAAACCATTCTGTGCTTCCAACTTTGTGGCAACAGTTAGGGGAAGGCCATTTCCTGTTTCAGCATGACAATGCCCTGGTGCACAAAGCGAGGTCCATGCAGAAATGGTTTGTCGAGATCGGTGTGGAAGAACTTTACTGGCATGCAGAGAGCCCTGACTTCAACCTCATCGAACACCGTTAGGATGAATTGGAATGCCGACTGCGAGACAGGCATAATCGCCCAACATCAGTGTCCAACCTCATTGTTTTTGTGTCTGAATGGAAGCAAGTCCCCGCAGCAATGTTCCATCATCTAGCGGAAAGAAGAGTGGAGGCTGTAATAGCTATAACAGCAGCAAAGGGGGGACCAACTCCATATTAATGCCCATGATTTTGGTATGCAATGTTTGACGAGCATGTGTCCACATACTTTTAATCATGTAGTGTAAGTCTGTGGTACAGATGTCACTATCCAAGCAGAGCTTACATATCCTTCAAATGTTGATATTTGGTTGTGTTGACAACCAAACACAATTCTATATCATATAAGGGCTTGATTCAATCTGTATCGCTGATGTTCAGCGTTACAGCGTGATTTAAATTTAAGGGCCATATTCCTGCGTTAGCGGAGACTGCATATGTCGGCTCAATCGGAAATTAGCTTTACATTTCAATCTCGAAATTTGCAACGCTTCAGCGATACAGATTGAATCGAGCCCTAATTACCATAACATTTGGCTAGACCTATTGTATTAGCTATTTTTTTATTGAATTATGAGTTGAATTGAAACAATAGCTTTTGATGACTTTGCAAATGCTATATAGGCCTAAATAGTATCATTTGAGATTATATTAGTGATAAAATATGGTCACATTTCATTTGCTCTGTTAAACCTACCATTTGGAATGACTTCGATAGCCACAGTGAATCTATTTAGTTTTTAAGTAGAGCTCTCTCAACAATCATTTTCACAATAGCACATTGGTAATAGTCAGTGAAAAATACTTGGATTGAAGACCAGAGGGTTGCTATAGATAAATCAATTCTCCAGTAGCAGGTACTGCCCATAGTTTTTTTTCTGATAGTGGATATAATGTTGAAGATCTGACGTTGTTTAAAAGGTACAAATTCACCATTTTTATAGAAGGTTTATCATGTAGAAATGTGGTTACCATGATGACATAATCCTGTGGTTGAAATTACACCCTCAAAACAACAGTTGATTACTTTTTTCAAATCCAATGTATTTTCCACATAGATTCCACGTCACAATACATTGACAAATTATATTGAAATAACGTTGATTCAACCAGTTTGTGTCAAGTGGGTATTGTGTTATGAATCCTATGGGCGTGCTTATGGTGCAGTATATTCCCAAAATGTACATTCCTTTAGAAGCAGAGAAAGAAAAGTATGTGGTCAAACCTAGAGCTACTGAACATGTCAGGCCTTAGTGGAAATTGTAGCAAGATGGATGAGATTTTGAGGAGTAATCGGTTGTCACTCCCTGATCTGTTTCAACTGTCCTTGTGCTTGTCTCCACCCCCCTCCAGGTGTCACCCATTATCCCCTGGGTACTTATACCTGTGTTCTCTGTTTGTCTGTGCCAGTTTGTCAAGTCAACCAGCAGCTGTTTGTCTCAGCGCCTGCTTTTCCCCAGTCTCTTTTTCTCGCCCTCCTGCTTTTGACCCTTGCCTGCCTGACCACTCTGCCTGAGCCTGCCTGCCGTCCTGTACCTTTGCACCTACTCTTGATTACCGACCTCTGTCTGACCTGTCGTTTGTCTGCCCCTGTTGCTGTAATAAACATTGTTACTTCAACACAGTATGCATTTGGGTCTTACCTGAAACGCGATAAATGGCAAGCTTTCAGAAGAAAACAAATCTGCTTGTTATTTACTGGAAGTTTAAAGACGGCATCTCTGCCTGGTTGACTGTGTTTACTTAAAGTGTTAATCAAGGAAGAAGGCTGCTAGTTCTTGGACACTGCGTCCCATCAATTATAACCCCGTCCTGCTTCTGGACAAGAGGGGCAGACCTCATTAAAGATGCACGGGGACCAGTGAGTTGAGTTTAAACTTATCCAAGCTTTATACCAGCCTCTTCAAATATTCATGCCATGATGTAGTGGTGACGAAAGCACTGCAGCCAACTGCAATTGAGAATAGGTGGGCAGTATGGGGTTCAGTGGCAGAGAGGGACACACTTCATTTGAAAACAGCATAACATTTTGTAAATGCAGATTATTTCTATCACCCCCCTAACCTTTATTCCCCCTAACCGGAGGTATTTGCAGGAAGTAATCACATTTTGAGTCTTTTGGTTTCAAACATCTCTGGTGCTAGCAGAGAGAGCATGGGAGTGGAAACAATGCTAATGAAAGAGGGAAGAGGTATGACTCGGTTTTATTAACTTGTTCAAAACCTACCTGGACTTCTAGCTGGTTTGCTATTCCTGGGGAGACTAGGGGACTGAGAGGAGATATGATGAGGTGGTATTGAGCCCATTTGATCAGGTGCAAGTCATAATGGATGGAATCAGGAGGAGACAATGCCAGTTCTCCAATTCAGGCTCCATTCAACTTCTCTCCAGGAAGGTTTAAGATTGAGAAAAAATTGAAGTATAGTACAAATCAGACTGCATGGTCAAAATTGCCTGTAAGAAGTAATGAAATAAATACAGGTCATTATAAAGTAAATTGAAGAGACATAGAATACATTTGAGGAATTTCATATTCCAAGAATGATCATTCAAATATAAAAAAAGCAACGTCCTCTCATTGTCAACCGGGTTTATTTTCAGAAAACTTAACATGTAAATCACTGAATGAACATAAGATTCAACAGTTGAGACATAAACTGAACAAGTTCCACAGACATGCGACAAACATAAATGGAATAATGTGTCTCTGGACAAAGGGGGGGGGTTCAAAATCAAAAGTAACAGTCCGTATCTGCATTAAGTGCTGCAGTGAATCTCCTCCTCATGGACTGCACCAGATTTGGCAGTTCTTAATTTGAGATATTACCCCACTCTTCCACTAAGTTCCCGGACATTTCTGGGGGAATGGCCTTAGCCCTCACCTCACCCTCCAATCCAACAGGTCCCAGAAGTGCTCAATGGGATTGAGATCCAGGCTCTTCGCAGGCCATGGCAGAACATTGACAGTCCTGTCTTGCAGGAAATCACTCACAGAACGAGCAGTATGGATGGTGGCATTGTCATGCTGGAGGATCATGTCAGGATGAGCCTGCAAGAAGGGTACCACATGAGGGAGGAGGATGTCTTCCCTGTAACGCACAGCTTTGAGATTGCCTGTAATGACAACAAGCTCAGTCCAATGATGCTGTGACACACTGCCCCAGACCATGATGTACCCTCCACCTCCAAATTGATCCCGCTCTGGAGTACAGGCCTCGGTGTAACGCTCATTCCTTCGACATTAAAAAGCGAATCCAACCATCACCCCTGGTGAGACAAAACCGCGACTCGTCAGTGAAGAGCACTTTTTGCCAGTCCTGTCTGGTCCAGCGATGGTGGGTTTGTGCCCATAGGCGACGTTGTTGCCGGTGATGTCTGGTGAGGACCTGCCTTACGACAGGCCTACAAGCTCTCCGTCCAGCCTCTCTCAGCCTATTGTGGACATTCTGAGCACTGATGGAGGGATTGTGCTTTCCTGGTGTAACTTAGGCAGTTGTTGTTGCCATCCTGTACCTGTCCCGCAGGTGTTGTTACATGTGGTCTGCCACTGCGAGGACGATCAGCTGTCCGTATTGTCTCCCTGTAGCGCTGTCTTAGGCGTCTCACAGTACAGGCATTGCAATGTATTTCCCTGGCCACATCTGCAGTCCTTATGCCTCCTTGCAGCATGCCTAAGGCACGTTCACGCAGGTGAGCAAGGACCCTGGGCATATTTCTTTTGGTGTTTTTCAGAGTCAGTAGAAAGGCCTCTTTTAGTGTCCTAAGTTTTCATAACCGTGAACTTAATTGCCTACCATCCGTAAGCTTTTAGTGTCTTAACGACCGTTCCACAGGTGCATGTTCAGTAATTGTTTATGGTTCATTGAACAAGCATGGGAAACAGTGTTTAAGCCCTTTACAATGAAGATCTGTGAAGTTATTTAGAATTTTACGAATTATCTTTGAAAGACAGGGTCCTGAAAAAGTGACGTTTCTTTTTTTGCTGAGTTTATTATTTCAATGTTACCATTGCTATTCATAGAAATGTTGGTTTATTCTTGGTTCTCTGTCATCTTTGTGATTTATTTATATTTGGGTTCTATGAGAGCCAAGGCATTACAGTCCGGCTAATAATCCATCAAAGGGAGTCTAAAAATATCCATTATAAGCCACTTCTCTATGCTTCAACTCATAACTCAAAAGAAAATATGACAAATGGCACAAATCTCTGTGTAACAGGCTATAAGAGACATACACAATGCCATCATATGCCACCACTCTGTTCTATCAGTCCACTCACTACCATGATCTCTTGACACAGAGACAACTCGAGTTTCCACAGCCCTCCAAAGTGATTATATTGTTGTTCTCCACAGTGCTATCTCTTTGATTTGCTTAGCCATGGATGTCCATCAACTCAAGACACCTCAGAATTCAGTCTCGATGTCTTTTGATACGGCAGCAGTGATGCTGAAAGTGGATACAGTGTCATTGAGTGTCCTCTCACATTTACCCCCCTAGCTCTATGCTGCTGGGTTGTGACTGTGGCAGCGTCCATCTTGTCACCGTTTTATTTCTGTCTCAGATTGGAAATGCATGGGCGATTATTTCCTTGTGTTCAGGATGAGTGAATATGACACTGAGTCTAGCCCGGCCTACTCTTTCGCTCCTCTTG
The DNA here is from genome assembly GCF_018296145.1 of Oncorhynchus tshawytscha. NCBI lineage: Eukaryota > Metazoa > Chordata > Actinopteri > Salmoniformes > Salmonidae > Oncorhynchus > Oncorhynchus tshawytscha. Next base: position 49,361,645 of record NC_056434.1, on the reverse strand, counting down.
TTTGTGTGACTCGAACTATGAAACTAATCCCGAACGAAAGGCAGGAAACTAATACAGTGGATTTTGGGACGGTTATTGTTACCATTCACACTTCAATCCTCAATGATCGGATTTACACCAGAGGAGAATAGACTGTGAACTGTCAAGGGCTCTGCAGTACTCTAACTGAATAACTATAATAAGGTCATTATTGTAACAAAATTACAACTACTACAACTTGAAAACTACAGTTGAAAACTAACTGTTGTGAATTTCAGTTACAGTTTATGGTAACATCTAACTATAAAAACCTCATATTTCCCGACAACTATGTCCCACTTATCAAACTAGGATAATAGTTTATCTTCTCTCCCTCTGTGAAATCTGTGAAATCATGATCCATCTGACATTTCTCACTGGGGAAGTAGCTGCGATAAATCCAGACTGCAGTTGGCATTTAGAAGTTGGACGCTCTTGCCTTAGGGGCAGGAAGAGAATTGTGGGTTGGGAGCCAAAATGAGAAGAGAGGGCTTTTGTGTTGTGAGGACAAGTAAGCAGATCTGGGTCAAAATACTATTTGAAATCATTTCTAATACTTTATCAGTGTTTGATTGAGCTTACCTGGCACAATCAAACCAATAAAATAGTTCTAACCCCACCCATCTGGCACTCTAAGCAGAATAAAGCAAACGCAAAAGGTATTTGAAAGATTTCAGATATTATTTGAACCCAGGTCTGGTTGTGAGAACGAACAAATCCCTTGTATCAGTCAATCAGTCAAAGTCTCTATGTGGGCAGTCTCTACTGGGAACTGGCATTGGTTAACTCCCTCCATTTCACTCCACACATCACACAGTAGGGAGTCTCTTAAAATAGAAGACAATAACACTCATGGGCGGGCTCTTCAAGGAGGGAATGGAATACACCATATGGGAGAGGAGGCGGCACTCACATAACACAACTTTACTTTTCTGTCTCAGTTTTTTGATGTCACTCTTGGCTTGCAATGCATTGAATCCTAGGGTGGCAAGAGATGGCATATTAATGTTAAGTAAATTGGGTTAATTAAATGCTTAATATGAATTACTGCAATGGACTGTAAAATGGCAATATGTGAAGTTTACTATGACTGCATAAGAGTGAAATAGCCATATTGTACATGCTGGCAAGGTTTTAAAACTCTTAGAAAAAAAAGGGTTCCAAAAGAGTTCTTCGGCTGTCCCGATAGGAGAACCCTTTTGGGTTCCATGTAGAACCCTGTGTAGAACCCAAAAGTGTTATACTTGCAACCTAAAAGGGGTTGTTACATTATGTTTTAATATTCCTCAGCAAAACTTATTTGAAATATCCTTCACTGATGTCTCAAAGGTAATGCAGGTTGGTTCAACAAAAAACACAGATTATTCTGTTATCAGCTTTCATTCCTCAAATTAATCACAAAGCTCCCTCTCTCTCGCGCTCTTCCTGTCTCTGCGTCTCTCTCACTCTCTTTCTCTTCCGACATTCAAGATTTTCAGGAAACTACCAAAACAAAGGAAACACCAACATAGGGCGTTGGGTCGCCACAAGTCAAAACAGCTTCAATGCACCTTGGCATAGATTCTACAAGTATCTGAAACTCTATTGGAGGAATGCGACACCACTCTTCCATGAGAAGTTTTGTTGATGGTGGTGGAAAACAGACTTGGGCACCACTCCAGAATATCCGATGTGTGTTCAATTGGGTGAAGATCTGGTGACTGAGACGGCCTCTGCATTTGGTTTACATCGTTTTCATGCTAATCAAACCATTCAGTGACCACTCATGCCCTGTGGATGGGGACATTGTCATCCTATAGAGGCATAGCTATGCTATCCAAAATAATTGCCTGCCCAGCATTTTTATACATGACCCTAAGCATGATGGGATGTTAATTGCTTAATTAACTCAGGAACCACACATGTGTGGAAGCACCTGCTTCTAGTGTTTCCATTATCTTGGCAGTTACCTGTAAAGGCCATTGCTATTAACTAGCCCCACTTTCTTTTGGCTTGACCTCTATGCCATTAATTAGCACAATCAGATAAATGCCAGTCTACACTTAGGTAATTAAATTATTTAGCTACGTTCCCCTTGACATCTCTTGTAATTCATTCTCTTCTTTTGCGTACATCCCCCCCCAAGACTTAAAATTAGATTTAAATCTTGGCTTTGGGCTTTAGGCTGTCTGAGAGAAATGGACATTGATCCATTTTTTCCCCCAATGCATTCTTTCACAAAGCCTCTCTGATAGATAGAAGATTGTCTCACTGTGTGGGAAAGGAATTATGTTTATCGATGCCTTGACACAGAACATACCAGTGGTGATGGGTGATTCGTGGTGATATGGTTTTCGTGGTGGAATTATAGACTTTCAAACCCCACCGAAAGCATTTAATTGTAGTGCGTGGGCTTTTGGCTGCTGCAGGCCAATGAACGTTCACTCACAATTCCACCATCCTGAGACCTGAATGCAGTTAATGCAGCTCATCACATATAAACTGCTGGCTTTCAAGGGTTGTGTCCCAAATGGCACCCTATTCCCTATATAGTGTATTATGTTGGGAATAGGGTGCAATTTGAGACACATAAAGGGTAATGCCGCTCGATGTGAAAGGGTCTCTCAACCAGCAAAATGGTTTACATTGATTTTAAAGAGCATCAATAACCAACCTGGGTCTCGTTTCCCAGTTGCGATTTTTTCCCCCTCATCAATCCACACACAATACCGCATAATGACAAAGCAAAAACAGTAATCACTGCCAAAGGTTCTTCAACAAGTTAAAGTAAAGGGTCTGAATACCTACACTACCATTCAAAAGTTTGGGGTCATTTAGAAATGTCCTTGTTTTTGAAATAAAAGCACTTTTTTTTGTCTATTAAAATAACATAAAATTGATCAGAAATACAGTGTAGACATTGTTAATGTCGTAAATGACTATTGTACCTGGAAACAGCTGATTTTCTTATGGAATATCTACATAGGCGTACAGAGACCCATTATACCTGCAAAACACCAGTCTCAACATCAACAGTGAAGAGGCGACTCCGGGATGCGGGATTCATGAGGGAAAAAATACATTTAATACATTTTAGAATAAGGCTGTAGCGTAACAAAATGTTGAAAAAGTCAGGGGATCTGAACACTTCCCGGATACACTGTAAGGCTGCAAATAGGCTATTGAGGTGGCTTATGTTCACTCAATAATAATGCACTAAATCACAGATTGGGCACATCATTGCACACGTTGTCACACATCATTAAACACATTCAGGCAACAATTACAGTTGAAAACTAAAACCCAATTGATTGAACATGAAATGTTAGCTGTAAATTAGCTGCAAACAACACAGAGCAATGTCTACTTTCCATCAATGTAATTGAAGCCCACATTTTCAATATACTGCTAGACTTTGGTTATATCATAAGACTAAGCAAAAGGAGCCCTCGTCTCATAAGAAATAACATGTTTACTACATGTTCCGAGGAAGATAGTTGAGTGTAATAGAGTTCAGTGAAGGCTTGTGTTAGCTCCCCTGGCTAATGCTTAAGCTTGAAGCACAAACAAGTAAATAATAACACTGTTGTTAAATAGTAGGGCACATTAACGAGACCAATCAATCAGATACGTAGTACCAATTACACCAGGGTTTCCTACACTCTGTCCTGCCCCCCCCCCCCTACCCTAGCACTTCATAACTGATTAAAATAATCAAAGCTTGATGATGGGTTGGTTATTTGAATCAGCTGTGAGGTGCTAGGGCAAAAACAAAAACGCCCCAGGACCGAGCTTGGGAACCCCTGCATTACACTCATTTGCCCCTCCTGAAAATTCACCTCTGAAGTAGATGAGTGTACGTTTTTACATGGCTTCATTTAGTCAATCTTTCACGACTTGGTCATTTCTCTACAGATCAAACAATTTGGCTTTTTGACAGTCAAAGACGTCCGCCCCGATGAATCAGTGCCATGCTATCGTGATGGAGAGTCAGGGCTTGGCCCCAACATTCATCCCCACACAGAGCCTGATACCCTGCCTCCGAGCCACACAACCTGGCATTGACTGCCAGTTGTAATTTCTCAGAGATTGGACCTGACAATTTTCAACTTGCCAGACAAAAAGTCCTGTTTATCTGTCAAGGCGAGGGGCCCTTGTATCCCAACACATAAAAAGTCTAAGAATGTTTTTTCCTGAGTGGCCTAGTTACAGTTTTACCTGAACCCGGCTTGAAAATGTTTGTCTTCCAATGATCAACAAACAATTTGACAGAGCTTGGAGAATTAAACAATTATAATGTGTAAATATTGTACAATCCAGGTGTGCAAAGCTCTTAAAGACTTACCCAGAAAGACTCACAGCTCTAATTGCTAGTATATATGTATTGACTCAGGGGTGTGAATACTTACCTAAATTATATATTTCATTTTCCATAAATTTGCAAAAACTTGTAAAAACATGTTTTCACTTCATCATTATGGGATATTGTGTGTAGATGTCTGAAAAATTTTTTTTTTTTTCTATTTTGGATTCAGGCTGTGGAAAAATGTGGAATAAGTCAAGGGGTATACATACTTTCTGAAGGCACTGTATATTTTGCCTCGGGTGATTTTTTTGTACTGATGGGGAACATCCACTGTCTGTCAGTTCCCAGCGAAAAACCGGGCAGTGTTCACAAAGCTCCTTTGAACGGGTCAGTGACCAGTGTTTCTGGTAGAGTGGCTTACATGTCTATGTAGCAAAAACTCACATGGAGGGATAATGGGGCATAAAGAGTAGCCTGGGATGGCCAAATGTGACACTCAGTGGAGAGCCAAGATTGATCTATTTATTTTTTCACCTTTATTTAACCAGGTAAGCTAGTTGAGAACAAGTTCTCATTTACAACTGCGATCTGGCCAAGATAAAGCAAAGCAGTGCGACAAAAACAACAACACAGAGTTACACATGGAATAATCAAGCGTACAGTCAATAACACATGGCAGTAGTTGGAGATGTGCGAGCCAAGATCTGGGGGTGGGCGAGAGGGGGGCCTATGTGGACCTGCTGAGTGGAGGGGAGAGGGCCGATGTGAAGCTCAGGTCGGGCAGATGGTGGTCGATAATGATGGTCTGGAGGTTCCGAGCTGAGAAAAATCCCACTGCTCTGAGACTGCATGGAGCTTAGAGCGAAAGCTCAAGACCGGATATAGAGACAAAAAAAGATCATGTCTGTGGTGTGTGTGTACAAGAGAGTCAGAGAAGAGAGAAAGAGGTATGAAAAAGTAGTTACATTTTCTTTAGAGAATTGCAAAGTGTGGGGATAATTTGAATTTCACCTTGATTCTCCGAGGTGTTCCTCTGAAATTCTTGTTCCTATTGTCTCTGAAATCTGGAAACCACCACCAGGCAGCACAAACACTTACATTAATGCATGACTATTAAGGTAGAAATGAGCTTACGCTAAATTTCCCAGAAATGTGACAGGGGGACTGCAACTCTTTTCGTTCTGGTGGTCGAGCGGCTGGGCCGGGGGTCAGGAGCAGAGAAAAGCATGCTGGCGTTTGCAGACTATTTGTTCACCAGATAATTGGAGAGAGAACGCGGGGAAAGAACAATAGACAAATATGAATGTGAGGTTGCACCTTTTCATGGCGCTGAGCAGTGGTGGTTCTAGCTTGTATGGCTCCGTGGGCGAACCCCCTTCAGCACCCCCCGCCAACAAACAAAAAAATAGCACCCTTCTGCATTAAATGTTATTCAGACATTTGGAACAACACAAATAAATAATCATAACATTTAAAACTATATAAATACACAACTATATACAAAAATAAGACTAATCCATATCAAAGAGAAGTAGCAAAGACAAATTTGTGTTGATTTGGCACTTGAGCATCAATACATTACCCATCCCCCAACACTGTCAACCAAGAGTCAAAACTAAACCAATTCACCTTGGTGGTGTGCAGACTGGTTTTATATTATTCTTAACGATTTTGCACAAACCAGAAAAAAATGCAACAATATGTCTGTGAAACTATATATTCACAGTATTATGAATGAATTGTGGTTAATTTGGTAGCATTTCATAGTGTGACTGCTTTTAATAATTGCATTTGTACCGTACAAAGTTAGAGGTCCCCTATTTGATAGATTCCCCCGCTCCCCCTACCCCGGCTTCCAGTGGGGAGGCCTGAGGTCAACCTACCCCCGCCACCCTCCCCATCTCGTACTTCTGAGTGGGAGACCTTCCCAGGCAGTAGCCTGCCTAGCTCACAAACTAGAATCAGGCTCCGACAAGGTTAATTGACCCACAGTCCCACACAGTGACATGATATCATTGACATGACGTGCAAATGTCACCATTCAGATTTTTTTTGTGCGGGCGCCTAGTGCCGTCCCCGGCAAGATGCCGCCCAGGGTGGCTGCCTATGTCGCCTATACCTAAATCCGCCACTGGCACTGAGGTGCGTTTGTTCTGAGTCCCAGCGTCTGCTGTATCGTACACGCTGTGTTCTCATTTTCAGCTGGCGTTAAGGCGGCGCTAGTGTATGATGCACGTTAGGTTCGGCAATTGACCTGTTTTATATCAGGTCGCTTATGCTCACATGGGCAGGGTGGAATTATTTTAGGTGTGTCCTTAAAATTCATGATACAAAGTGATCATTTCAGGCAGCGCTGATAGGGACATTTGAGACCAGCCAAAGGCTGACTCTAAAGGGGAGGGTCCGGGTGGGCCTTCCTTACGGCGGCGTCTCGAGTGTGTGACGTGGACCCCGCTCCACCTCAATCTTGGCCCACTTAGGTGGCACCTCTCGCCACTGGACTGAGGGGCGCCTCTGGACTGAGGGGCTGTGATTCTGGCAGCTCCGGAGTGACGGGCGACTCTGGCAGCTCCGGACAGGCGGGAGAACCTGGAGGGAGGAGACGGAGAGACAGCCTGGTCCTCGGAGGAGGCAAAGGATAGACAGGGCCGTGGAGGCGCACTGGAGGTCTCGAACTAAGGGCCTGCACAACCCGTCCTGGCTGGATGGTGACTTTGGCCCTACACGTGCGGTGCGCAGGTGCGGGGCGCAGGCACAGGATGCACTGGGCTGTGGAGAAGCACTGGAGACACAGTGTGCAGAGCTGGCGCAGGATAACCCGGGCCGAGGAGACGCACTGGAGACCAGATGCGCTGAGCCGGCTTCATCCCTCCTGGCTCAATGCCCACTCTATCCCGGCCGATTCGAGGAGCTGCGATGTAACGTACCGGGCTGTGAACGTGCACTGGAGACACCGTGCGGTCCACCGCATAACACGGTGCCTGACCAGTACGACGCCCCACCCGGTAAGAATGGGGAGTTGGCTCAGGTCTCCTACCTGACTCCGCCAATCTCCCCGTGTTCCTCCCCAATCCCCAATTTTGGGGCTGCCTCTTGGGCTTCCTTGCCAGCCGTGTTCCCTCAAATCTCTGGCTCCCTTTTCCTGCTGCCTCCACCTGTTCCCATGGGAGGCGATCCCTTCCAGCCAGGATCTCCTCCCATGTGTAGGATCCCTTGCCGTCCATAATGTTCTCCCATGTCCATTCCTTCTTATAGTGCTGCTCCTCCTCAAGCTCATTACCATAACGCAACGTTAACTATTCATGAAAATCGCAAATGAAATGAAAGAAATATATTCACTCACAAGCTTAGCCTTTTGTTAACAACACTGTCATCTCAGATTTTCAAAATATGCTTTTCAACCATAGCTACACAAGCATTTGTGTAAGAGTATTGATAGCTAGCATAGCATTAAGCCTAGCATTCAGCAGGCAACATTTTCACAAAAACAAGAAAAGCATTCAAATAAAATCATTTACCTTTGAAAAACTGTTTTCAATGAGGAGACTCTCAGTTAGATAGCAAATGTTCAGTTTTTCCAAAAAGATTATTTGTGTAGGAGAAATCGCTCCGTTTTGTTCATCACGTTTGACTAAGAAAACCCCCCGAAAATTCAGTCATTACAACGCCAAACTTTTTCCAAATTTACTCCATAATATCGACAGAAACATGGCAAACGTTGTTTAGAATCAATCCTCAAGGTGTTTTTCACATATCTATTCGATGATAAATCATTCGTGGCAGTTTGGTTTCTCCTCGGAAGCAGATGGAAAAATACACGCAGCTGGAGATTACGCAATAATTTCGACGGAGGACACCAAGCGAGCACCTGGTAAATGTAGTCTCTTATGGTCAATCTTCCAATGATATGCCTACAAATACGTCACAATGCTGCAGACACCTTGGGGAAACGACAGAAAGTGTAAGCTCATTCCTGGCGCATTCACAGCCATATAAGGAGACATTGGAACACAGCGCCTTCAAAATCTGGGGCATTTCCTGTTTGAAATTTCATCTTGATTTCGCCTGTAGCATCAGTTCTGTGGCACTCACAGATAATATCTTTCCAGTTTTGGAAACGTCAGTGTTTTCTTTCCAAAGCTGTCAATTATATGCATAGTCGAGCATCTTTTCGTGACAAAATATCTTGTTTAAAACGGGAACGTTTTTTTTATACAAAAATTAAAAGAGCGCCCCCTATATCGAAGAAGTTAACAAAACAACAAAGAGAACAACCGTAACAGTTCTGTCTGGTGCAGACGCAAAAACAGAAAGCAACTACCCACAAAACCCATGTGGGCAAGAGCTACCTAAGTATGGTTCTCAATCAGAGACAACGATAGACAGCTGTCCCTGATTGAGAACCATACCCGGCCAAAAACATAGAAAAAGTAACATAGAATGCCCAACCTAGTCACACCCTGGCCTAACCAAAATAGAGAATAAAAGCCTCTCTATGGCCAGGGTGTGACAGCAGGTCCTATTTAGGACATGCATAAACCCCCGTCCATGATGTACTGTAGGCTACGTGTCTATGCCATTCATGAAACGAGAGATGATAACCTTGGTGAATGCCGGTGAACCTCATATTTAGAAGTGATCTGTAACCTGTAAAAACTGCATATTTTCCGATTCATATGGTCAAAACCCAAGCCCTCCCTTAGGCATACTAAAACATAGGCTTATGTGGGAGTGGTAAAACAGTGAGTATTGTATCTTTGTGAAAAGTTTCAATGTGCGTAAAATCCTCCATAATCTGCTTTGTTTTAATATTATATGCACATGGGGAGAAATGATGGTGCCTGTAATTGTGACAGTCTATTTAAAACAAGTTATGTTTTGTTTAGAATTTGATTAGAATTATTCATTCTCTTTTTAGGCCTTTTCAAAAGTTATTTCATCTTTCTTATTGACAATGTTTGGCATGTCCATGCTCAACCACAATGTAATTTATAATAGGCCTTGTCACGCCCTGATCTGTTTCACCTGTCCCTGTGAATGTCTCCACCCCCATCCAGGTGACACCCATCCTCCCCATTATCCCCTGTGTATTTATATCTGTGTTCTCAGTTTGTCTGTTGCCATTTCCTCTTGTTTGTCAAGTCATCCAGCATTTTTCTCAGCTCTTGCTTTTCCCCAGTCTCTCTTTTTCTCGCACTCCTGCTTTTGACCCGTGCCTGTCCGGACTTTGAGACCACATGCCTGCCCCTGACCCTGCCTGCCATACTGTACCATTGCCCTTACTCTGGATTACCAACCTCTGCCTGACCTGACCCTGCCTGCCGTCCTGTACCTTTGCCCCACCACTCTGGATTATCGACCCCTGCCTGCCTTGACCTGACGTTTGCCTGCCCCTGTTGCTGTAATAAACATTGTTACTTCAACACAGTCTGCACTTGACTAATATAATTTGATTTGATATATCAGTGTGAGTGCTATTGAAGCCATGCAATTACTTAGAACAATGTGGACTGCAAATTATTTCAAGTTAACATGGTCTAGTTGACCAAAATTATGTGGATATCTGCTTGTTGAACATCTCATTTCAAACTCATGGGCATTAATATGTTGGTTTCCCCGTTGCTGCTATAACAGCCTCCACTCTTCTGGGAAGGCTTTCCACTAGATGTTGGAACATTGCTGCGGGGACTTGCTTCCCACAGCAATTCAGCCACAGGAGCAATAGTGAGGTCGGTCGGGCACTGATGTTGGACGATTAGGCCTGGCTTGTGGTTGACGTTCCAATTCATCCCACAGGTTTTTGATGGGGTTGAGGTCAGGGCTATGTGCAGGCCAGTCAAGTTCTTCCACACCAATCTCGACAAACCATTTCTGTATGGACCTCGCTTTGTGCACAAGATCATTGTCATGCTGAAATAGGAAAGGGCTTTCCCCAAACTGTTGCCAAAAAGTTGGAAACACAGAATCGTCTAGAATGTAATTGTATGCTGTAGTGTTAAGATTTCCCTTCACTGGAACAAAGGGGCCTAGCACGAACCATGAAAAACAGCCTCAGACCACCAAACTTTAGAGTTGGCACTATGCATTGGGGCAGGTAGGGTTCTCCTGGCAATCTGTCGTGGAAATTTCCTGTCTTACCAAATCATGAGAGAGCAAACCACATACAAGTCAGAGTATATTATAAAGTCCAATCTTTAATTATATATGAGCTTCACCATAGCCCTATGACTCTCAGATCAATTCAGTGTCTAATAAATGAATTCTCTGAGAGTGCTTACAAAACAGTTCTTAGTATAATTATTAGCCAATACACACCCATCTCAACTCACATGACAAATAACAGATCTTAGGAACATTACACAAAGAACCTTTTACTTCAAAAAGGAGTATCCCATAATTTATAGCATTAGCTATAAATTATTATTCAGTTTGGTCTGCTAAACGAAGTTCTTATCTAATTCTTGGTACCACTTAGGACCAAAACATTACCTCATCCAATGGCATATATCAATTGTCAATTCTAGATACTCCCATCAAAAATACAACCCCTCCTGGACAACATCTATTGAGAGGAGTGACTGGCACACAGACATTGTGCAGCCAACTAACTGTTTCCCCATTAATCACACCATCCCTTCACATGGTTTAGGAATAGTTACAGACACATTCACAGATAAGACAAACCTGACCTCTCCCCTCTCTGGGCCCCAAGTAACTTTACCCACATAAACATACTTATGAACATTGATAAAACATCTTATTTATCAATGTTACCTAAATAATTCTGATTCTGCCACAACAATTTGCCAACCCCAGATTTGTCTGTCGGATTGCCAGATGGTCAAAGGTGATTAATCACTCCAGAGAACACTTTCCACTGCTCCAGAGTTCAATGACGGCAAGCTTAACACCACCAATGTTTAGTATTGCACATGATCTTAGGCTTGTGTGTGGCTGCTCGGCCATGGAAACCAATTTCATGAAGCTTCCAGAAGCAGTTTGGAGCTCGGTAGTGAGTGTTGCAACCAAGGACAGACGGTTTTTACACGCTATGAGCTTCAGCACTCGCCGGTCCCGTTCTGTGAGCTTGTGTGGACTACCACTTTGCGGCTGAGCCGTTGTTGCTCCTCAACGTTTCTATTTCACAATAACAGCAATTACATTTGAACGGGGGAGCTCTAGCTGACGAACTGACTTGTTGGAAAGGTGGCATCCTTTGACGGTGCCACATTGAGAGTCACTGCACTCTCTAGTAAGGTTATTCTACTGCCAATGTTTGTCTCTGGAGATTGCATGGCGGTGTGCTCGATTTTATATAGCTGTCAGCAATGGGTGTAGCTAAAATAGCTGAATCCACTAATTTGCAGGGGTGTCCACATACATTTGTATATATAGTGTATTTAGCAAAGGTATTGTCTACATTTCTGTAAGCCATTTAACAAACTATAATGGACTAACATTGGAATTGGAGTTGATTCCAAAGCAATACATAAAAGACCGTAAAAACTTATTTCGCCATGGAGCACGTTCTGATTGGCCAGTGAGGGGCCAAGCCTCGACACACCCACAACTTGTTTATTCATCAAAACCCAGCTCCTTCGCGCCAACAATAGCAAGTGCGCCAATAATAATGATAATGAAAATAGCTAAAATATTTCTGACACACCCCAGAACCTAAGCGCTACTGCCTGCGCTTAAATTTATCATTGCTTTAGGTTTGTTAAAATATAGCCCTACATGTCCTAAATTTAGAGAGGATCCACGGAGAGTGAAAGTTACCTCACACTGTCTGTATCGGATCCTGAACACATACTAGTTTCTCATAAGCAGGATAAATATCCCAAAAACCTGAACATTGAGGAGTGTTTAAAATTGCGTACTGAGGAAAAAGGAGAAAGAGAAATAATGAAAGCATGAATAATAATCAGGATTAGATTTCATATTGTGTTGACATAAAAATGTGGAGCTTTGGCAGTATCCACATTTATATTTTGATTTAGATGTCCTACTGATGTTGACAGAAAAACGTATTTTATTACCTCTCTGTGCCTATTCTCTACAGAATATGAGTATCGTAAATGTAATTTATGAGAAATTCTGATAAGACTTCAGATTCCTGTGAAGAGAAATTTGTGCTTTATTCGTTTTCCTTCTATTTCTGCCTGATCTGGTAGTGACGACAGTTGACAAGCCCCACTGACTTTTTCATGAACATCTAATTTCTCATCACCTAAGTGTTAACGATGCTAGCACACGTGCGCTATGCAGGAAATTAGCACTTATTCCGGAGGACATCCTACACACAAAGCATTTCAAACAGGCTGCTGCAGACTACGCCACGTGGTCCCCAGGGGTACACTATTGATCACCCTGCATTATCATTATTGATCTGGGAATGAATCAAGGATATCAAATCCAGTCACTGGTTAACTTTGGCTGTTCTAAGGAACAATCAAAGGCTGTGGAACAACACATGGAGAAACAGGGCAGAGTTGTTACCACTTGAAGAGTTTATTCCAAAACACTATATGCACCAATTTTTTCAATTTCTGTTTTTCATCAGAAATTATTGCTAATGGTTACCTTCATGTGTGTGTAAAATATTACCGTTATTATATTTTTTATTCATGCTGTAGATTCTTTGTTAAACACTGAATTTCCATTGTCTAGCTGGAATGTAATTTTCATATCCTCTATATTTGAATGTGATACAGTGACTTTAGAAAGTGTTCATACCCCTTGACTTATTCCACATGTTATGTTACAGCCTGAATTCAAAATACCCCATAATAACAAAGTGAAAACATTTTTAGACATTTTTGCAAATTTATTGAAAATTAAATACAGAAATCTCTCATTTACGTAAGCATTCACAGCCCTGAGTCAGTACTTTGTAGAAGCACCTTTGGCAGCGCTTCCATCTGAGTCTTTCTAGGTGACACTCTAAGAGCTTTCACATTATTATTTTTCAGAATTGTTCAAGCTCTGTCAAATTGGTCATTGATCATTCCTAGACAACCATTCTTCAATTCTTGCCATAGATTTTCAAGCAGATTTAAGTCAAAACAGTAACTGCCACTCAGGAATATCCACTGTCTTCTTGGAAAGCAACTCCAGTTAGGTTATTGACCTGCTGAAAAGTAATTGAATGTCTCTAGTATTTTGCCTGTGCTTAGTGCCATCCATGTCTTTTTTATCCGGGAAACCTCCCCAGTCCTTAACGATTACAAGCATACCCATAACATGATGCAGCCACCGCAGAGGGTTCGGTGATTTGTAGTATTTATTCTCCAGCACAAAACGGTCATACCAAATACAGGGTGCATAACACTGACCAGCCCAAACACAGGACAAACGGTCTGGAGAAAATGAGAACACATCCACAACTGACAGAGAACAAAATTAATCCCACACAAACATAAGCAGGCCTAACAGGCTTAAATAGACCAAAAATCAAGAAACACAAAAAGGAACAGGTGCAACTAATAAGACTAAACTAACAGAAAAGGAAAAAGGGATCGGTGGCGGCTAGTAGACCGGCGACGACAACCGCCGAGCACCGCCCGAACAGGAGCCACATTCGGTGGGAGTCATGACAGACCCCCACCCCTGATGTGCGGCTCCCGCAGCGCGCCGCCACCGGCCTCAAGGGCGACCCGGGGGTGAGGCGCCGGTCGATCCAGGTGGAGGCGGTGGAAATGCCCCCCACCGGTACCCAGCACCTCTCCTCCAGACCGTACCCCTCCCAGTCCACGAGGTACTATAGGCCCCTCACCCGGCCTCTCGAGTCCAGAATAGCACGTACTGTGTACGCCGGGGACACCTCACCTTCCTGCAGGGGACCAGCCACCACCGGCCTGAGGAGAGACACATGAAACGAGGGGTTAATACGATAGTAAGTAGGAAGCTGTAACCTATAACACACCTCGTTTATCCTCCTCAGGACATTAAATGGCCCTACACACTGCGGCCCCAACTTCTGGCTAGGCAGGTTTCGGGTCGAGAGCCAGACCCGGTCCCCCAGTGGGAACACGGGGGCCTCACTGCGGTGCTGGTCAGCGTTCTTCTTCTGCCGTCCACTAGCCTGTTTTAAAGATTCCTGGACGGCTCTCCAGGCGTCCTTCGAGCGCTGCACCCATTCCTCCACCGCAGGAGCCTCGGTCTGGCTCTGATGCCATGGAGCCAGGACCGGCTGGTAGCCCAACACGCACTGGAACGGAGACATGTTAGTAGAGGAGTGGCGAAGGGAGTTCTGAGCAAGCTCCGCCCATGGGACCTACCTCGCCCACTCAACAGGCCGGTCCCGGCAATACGACCGCAGAAACCTACCCACATCCTGGTTTACTCTCTCCACCTGTCCATTACTCTAGGGGTGGAGACCCGAGGTCAGGCTGACCGAGACCCCCAGCCGTTCCATGAACGCCTTCCAAACTCTGGACGTGAACTGGGAACCCCGATCAGAAATGATGTCCTCAGGCACCCCATAGTGCCGGAAGACATGGGTAAACAGAGCCTGCGCAGTCTGCAGGGCCGTAGGGAGACCGGGCAACGGGATGAGACGGCAGGACTTAGAAAACCGATCCACAACGACCAGGATCGTGGTATTTCCCTGAGACGGGGGAAGGTCGGTGAGAAAGTACACCGACAAGTGCGACCACAGCCATTGTGGAATGGGGAGGGACTGTAACTTCCCTCTAGGCAGGTGTTGAGGATCCTTGCTCTGAGCGCACACCGAGCAGGAGGAGACATAAAACCTCACGTCCTTAGCCAACTTGGGCCACCAGTACCTCCCCCTAAGACTCCGCACTGTCCTCTCGATCCCAGGAAGACCCGAGGAGGGTAGTGTATGGGCCCATCGAATCAGCTTATCATGGACACCAAGCGGCACGTACTGAACCCCTGCTGGACACTGAGGGGGTGCAGGTTCCAACCGCGATGCAAGCTCAATCTCCGCGTCCACCTCCCATACCACCGGTGCCACTAGACATGAAGCTGGGAGGATGGGAGTCGGCTCGATGGACCGCTCCTCGGTATCATAGAGGCGGGACAGCGCGTCGGCCTTCGTATTTTGGGAACCTGGCCGATATGAAATCGTGAAACGGGTAAAGAACATGGCCCACCTAGCCTGACTCGGATTCAATCTCCTTGCTGCCCGGATATACTCGAGATTACGATGGTCAGTCCAGATGAGGAAAGGGTGCTTAGCCCCCTCAAGCCAATGTCTCCACACCTTCAGAGCCTTGACTACAGCTAACAACTCCCAGTTCCCCATGTCATAGTTCCGCTCTGCCGGACCAAGCTTCTTCGAAAAAAAGCGCAGGGGCGGAGCTTTGGTGGCGTGCACGAGCGCTGTGATAGCACGGCTCCCACCCCAGCCTCGGACGCGTCCACCTCCACTATGAACGCTAAAGAGGGGTCCGGATGCGCCAGCACGGGTGCGTCGGTGAAAAGCTCCTTCAGACGACTGAAAGCTCTGCCCGCCTCTGCTGACCAGCGCAAGCGCGACGGCCCTCCCTTCAGCAGTGAGGTAATGGGAGCAACCACCTGACCAAAACTCCGGATAAACCTCCGGTAGTAATTGGCAAAACCTAAAAAACGCTGCATCTCCTTTACTGTGGTCGGAGTCGGCCAATTACGCACGGCTGTAACGCGGACACACTCCATCACCACCCCAGAGGTGGAAATGCGATAACCCAGGAAGGAAACGGCTTGTTTGGAGAACACACATTTCTCAGCCTTGACATACAGGTCATGCTCCGGCAGTCGCCCAAGTACCTTACGCACCAGAGACATGTGTACGGCACGTGTGGCAGAATAGATCAGTATGTCATCGATGTACACTACCACCCCCTGCCCGTGCAGGTCTCTGAGAATCTCGTCTACGGAAGATTGGAAAACGGCTGGAGCATTCTTCAACCCATACGGCATGAAGAGGTACTCATAATGGCCAGATGTTGTACTAAATGCGGTCTTCCACTCATCTCCCCCCCCGGATACGCACCAGATTATACGCACCCCTAAGGTCCAGTTTTGTGAAGAAACGCGCCCCGTGAAATGATTCCACCGCCGTGTGATGGAATTTAGACCTCTATAATCAATGCACGTACACAGACCTCCCTCCTTCTTCTTCACAAAAAAGAAGCTTGAGGAGACGGGTGACGTGGAGGGCCGAATGTACCCCTGTCCCAGAGATTCAGTGACGTATTTCTCCATAGCCACTGTCCCCTCCTGGGACAAAGGGTACACGTGACTCCTTGGAAGTGCAGAGTTTTCCAGGAGGTTTATCGCGCAATCCCCTCGTTGATGGGGTGGTAACACAGCAAAATCGGCATATTCAGAGGGAATGCGCACAGTGGAAACCTGGTCTGGACTCTCCACCCTCATTGCACCGATGGAAACTCCTATGCACCTGCCTGAACACTCCTCTGACCACCTTCGGAGAGCCCCGTCTCCATGAAATCACCGGATTGTGATGAGCCAGCCAGGGAATTCCCAGCACCACTGGAAACGCAGGTGAATCAATAAGGAAGAAACTAATCCGCTCCTCTGCCCTCTGGTGGGTGGTCAAACACGGCCCGGAACCGGAGGGTGAACTCGGGGTAGTGATCCCTCGCTGAGTCTGGGCCATTCCACACTGCATTCCATAGGAGATGAGGACGCTCACGCTCTCCTCCCCCGAGGGAGTCGGACGAACGGTAGCCAGGTACAGCTCCAACTGTAGTAGGAACCCCTGGCACCCAGCCGCCGTTCCATCGTACTCCCTGGGGAGCGCCAGACGCAGGGCACCGGATCCGGACGCTGAAGGAAGGGTAGGTGGTGCTGGTGGAAGAGGCCCTGGAGGTGAGGTAGGGAGGCCACTCCTCTCCTATCGGTCCATCCTCTCCATCATCTGGTCCATAGCCGACCCAATCCGGTGGAGAATGGTCATATGATGAAGGACTCTCTCCTCCATCAATGGGAGAGGAGGTGCGGCTGCTCCTGCTGACTCCATATTTAAGGTGCGTGATTCTGTCACAGGTTACTAGGAGTGGTGGGTAGGAGTCAGGCGCAGAGAGTAGAGGGTTCGGTGATTTGTAGAATTTATTCTCCGGCACAAAACCGTCATGCCAAATACAGGGTGCATAACACTGACCAGCCCAAACACAGGACAAACGGTCCGGAGAAAATGAGAACACATCCACAATCGACAGAGAAGAAAATGAATCCCGAACAAACCTAAGCGGGCCTAACAGGCTTAAATAGACCAAAAATCAAGAAACACAAAAAGGAACAGGTGCAACTAATAAGACTAAACTAACAGAAAAGGAAAAAGGGATCGGTGGCGGCTAGTAGACTGGCGACGACGACCGCCGAGCACCGCCCGAACAAGTGTAATTAATAACTTCAGTATGCTCAAAGGGATATTCAATGTCTGCTTTTTTATTTTTACCCATCTACCAATAGGTTCCCTTCCTTGAGAGGCATTGGAAAACCTCCCTGGTCTTTGTGGTTGAATCTGTGTTTGAAATTCACTGCTCGACAGAAACCCTACAGATAACTGTATGTGTGGGGTACAGAGATGTGCTAGTCATAAAACAATTGTGTTAAACACTATTATTGCACACAGATGCAACTTATTATGTGACTTTTTAAGCACATACTTATTGACATAGACATGGAATCACTGGTCACTTTAATAATGGAACACTAGTCACTTTAATAATGTTTACATACTGCTTTTCTCCTTTCCTATGGAAATACTGTTTTCTACTGTTTTTTAGTCAATGCCACTCCGACATTGCTTGTCTTAATTCCATTCTTTTACATTTGTGTGTATTGTAGTAAATTGTTAGATACTTTTGCACTGTTGGAGCTTGGAACACAAGCATTTTGTGTTTGTGACCAATACAATTTGATTTGATGTAAACAACATTTAATTGTATTAAATCCGTATAGTGTATAAATCGAGTGTCATGCCCTGACCTTAGAGAGCCTTTTTATTTCTATTTGGTTAGGTCAGGGTGTGATTTGGGTGGGCATTCTAGTTTTTCTATTTCTTTGTTGGCCAGGTATGGTTCCCAATCAGAGGCAGCTGTCTATCGTTGTCTCTGATTGGGGATCATACTTAGGCAGCCTTTTTTCCACCTTTAGTTTGTGTGTAGTTGCTTTCTGCACTACATGTAGCTTCACGTTCGGTTGTAGTTTATTGTTTTTTCCGTGTTCATCAAAAAAATTGATGTACGCTTACAACGCTGTACCTTAGTCCAATCCATCTCTAAACGACCGTGACATTGAGCATATAGGCCGTGACTTATTTAGAATTAAATTAAATGAAAAGTGCCTTATTAGTGCCTTTGAATTGATTTTTAGAATTGATTTTGGCCAGTCTGTGGCTTCAGGCTCATGCGATGGTGCCTGAAGAGCCTGCCAGCATCGGAAAATATCCTCGCCACTCGGGATGCTAAACACCCTTTTGGCCAATCTTCCCAGGCTGGGCAGAGGTGCAGAGTTGTTTATTCATTTTTTTTTCTATAGGTAGGCCTAAAAAAATTTGGGCAAAATAACCCAATCAAAATGGAAAGCTCCTTGGATGTGGGAATATGCCAGGCATATTGGGCCAAAATTTGAAGTTGTTTTTTACATTGGATAAAAGCAGAATCTCAGAGCTACAAATTGTGACTCGTTTCAGGAAACTTGGCGTATGTCGCAAGTCACTACACAGGAGCGCCATTTGAACGTAAACTTTATTTTTTTAAATCAAAATACGTTTTTTTGGGCAGAAATGCCTTCTGGAACGTGAACTTTCATGTGCCTTAATAACAAACTTGTATGCCATCTGTAAATACGAATACATTTGTTAAGTAGCCATGATTGGCTGGACATGCAGAAAGATGAGTTCGGAATGGTCTGCCATATAGATTGCTTCTGTCTATAATATGAGCTGGTCAGTATGTGTGGGTAATACTTTCTAATGCTGCTTTTTAAAAATATATCACGTAGCAGAACTGCATAAGTGTTACTCTCCAGTTTCTGCTGGACCAAGTTTGGAAATCAGTGGAATTAGAGTATGATAGCTAAGGAGATGTAGAAAAGTCTGGCGTTTGATTGCAAATATGCAGACAGCATCAAAATAAAACACAGAAGGCTGGGGTATAAAACACCGGCCTGCAGATTACATCTTCAAACTAAGGGCAACCATGGCATCAGTGACAGAGGGAGAAGCGTCCATCCATGTATACGGGTAGGAGTCTAGTTGGCTACATTTTCAGATATTACACATTTCTAATTTAGGCAGAAAGTTGTTTTCATTTCAAGTTAGTGTACTATTAGCAAGCTGACATTAGTTGGCTAGCTAACGTTACGTGTATGATCTGTGTAGTAATATTATTCGTATCTCAGAGCTATTTGCATTGGTTGTTATAGCCTAATGTTAGCTAGCTAACATTGAACTTGGTTGGTTAGCTACCTGCAGATTCATGCAGGGTAGTAACGTTATGAGTTGGGATTATGGTTAATTGTTTAGCTAGCTAGCTACATGTCGAAACAAAAGACTCCATTATGCAAATAACTATTTCAATATAATGTTTATGATGTAACTGCAACAACTGTCGAAAGACATAGCTGGTAAATTTGTTCTTATATCTATTCTGATTTCAGAGCACTCCCGTCTGACTGTGCTAGAGCGCAGAATACCTGACAAATATATCAAATGTATGAAATTTCCCCACCTGTAGAATTTGGCCGGTGTCAGTAAATGTTGGCAGAAAAAGCCTAATTCTCAAAAGTTTCAAAGCAGAATTACTTTACCCTTGTTCCTCAACTGTAGTGTATGATATACCATATTCTGGCTCTTAGTCTCTATGTTTTATCTAATTTGAAATTCTACTACTGTACATAAAACCAAATTGAGTCGAATTCTGCTTTGAAAGTTGATAAACTTGTAACCCCACTTTTGAGAAAAAAATGTCCATTGAATGTTTTTGTACACCTATTCAGCACTGCATGACTCTCATTAAGTTTGCTGATGACACAGTGGAAGCTAGGCCTGATCACCAACAACAGTGGTAGGCCTGATCACCGACAACGATGAGACAGCCTATAGAGAAGAGATCAGAGACCTGGCAGTGTGGTGCCAGGATCACAACCCTCCCTCAATGTGAGCAAGACAAAGGAGCTGATCGTGGACTATAAGACAATGAGGGTTGAAAAAGGCCTCCGTTAAACATGGACGGGGCTGAAGTGGAGCGGGTTGAGAGTTTCAAGCTCCTTGGTGTCCACATCACCAACATACCAAGACAGTTGTGAAGAGGGCACATCAAGTTCTACAGCTGCACCATCAAGAGCATCCTGACCAGTTGCATTACCGTTTGTTATGGCAACTGCTCGGCATCTGACTATAAGGTGCTACAGAGGGTAGTGCGTACGACCCAGTACATCACTGGGGCCAATCTTCCTGACATCCAGTACCTATATACAAGCCGGTGTCAGAGGAAGAACAAAAAAATTAGTCAAAGAATCCAGTCACCCAAGTCATAGACTGGTCTCTCTGCTACAGCACGGCAAGTGGTACCTGAGCGCCAAGTCTAGGACCAAAAGACTCCATAACAGCTTCTACCCCCAAGCCATAAGACCGCTGAACAATTAATCAAATGGCCACTCAGACTATTTACATTGTCCCCCCCACTTTGTTTTTACACTGCTGCTACTCGCTGTGCATAGTCACTTTACAAATGATCTCGACTATATACAGGTACCCCCTGTATATAGCCTCGTTATTGTTATGTAAATATCTTGTGCTGCTTTTTTTATTAGATTTTTTAATTTTTTACTTTCGTTTACTTAACCAACAATGCAGTTCAAGAAATAGAGTTAAGGGCTTGAAAGTAAGCATTTCATGGTTCATGTTGTATTCGGCGCAGTGACAAATAAAATTTGATATGATTTCACGTGAGGCCCTGTGCTAAACCGAGTGAGTAAGGTAGTGATGTAAACAACCAAAGATTTCAAGACTAAAAGTTGTTAAAGTAGTATCCTGCAACAAGGACAAATTCCAGGTAAATATACACTATGTAGTCCTTGGACTATATCCTAATCTGACTTTGACCAGGTCCTGTTGTTCTTCACATTTCCGTCTCTGGTAAACACACTATATCAACTAAAATCTAAGTTTATTTGTCACATGCACAGGACACTGAAGGTGCAAACAGTACAGTGAAATGATTACTTGCAATATCAAAAATAGCAAGCGTCCATATAAAAATATGGTATAAATTCAATGCATTCAGATCTTTTCACTTTATCCACATTTTGTTACGTTACAGCCTTATTCGTACCAGTCAAACTTTTGGACACACCTACTCATTCCATTTTTTTTTTTAATTCTCTATTTTCTACATTGTGAAATAATGAAGACATTGACTATGAAATAACACATATGGAATCCTGTATCAGCCTAAAAAGTGTAAAAGAAATCAAAATATATTTAATATTTGAGATTCTTCAAAGTAGCCACCCTTTGCCTTGATGACAGCTTTGCACAATCTTGGCATCCTCTCAATCCGCTTCATGAGGTAGTCACCTGGAATGCATTTCAATTAACAGGTGTGCATTGTTTCATTTAATTTATGGAATTACTTTCCTTCTTAAGGACTTTACAGCTGGTTGAGAGAATGCCAAGAGTGGGCAAAGCTGTCATCAAGGCAAAGGGTGGCTACTAGGGGGCAAAGGGTGGCTACTAGAATCTCAAATCTAAAATATATTTTGATTTCTTTAACACTTTTTTTTGCTTACTACATGATTCCATATATGTTATATAATTGTTTTGATGTCTTCACGATTATATTACAATGAAGACAATAGTAAAGATAAAGAAAAACCATTGAATGAGTAGGCATGTCAACTTCCCTCCTAAAACTGGTTATTACTAATTTAAAAATGGGTTATAACTAACACTACATTTGGTGGGAGTCTCTGTTTTCTTTCCCTCAGTTAAGAATGAGTAAAAGTTAGTGTTTGGGTTGGCTCTTGATTATAACTCCAGAACCTGATATCCAGACTTGCCATGAGCACTTCTAGGTGTATAGAGATCTATTTATTTGGATCCTTTCATTACGGAAACCCTTTAACACAGCCCTTATTTTGTATCACAGAGACTAGAGGAGGAAATTAAACACAGGGAACTGTCTGCATTCTGTGTTCTATGTAGGATCAAATCTATTATATTATTGGATTCCCATCCATTGCTCCCGTTGCTAGAGGGCTGTCAGCCTAAGGGTAATGGTAGTGCTCGAGACTAGCCTGAGGTAAATGTATGGCTGAAGTCTTCCATGTACCGTAGGGAGAATAGAATGGAGGCATCATTCAGCTAGTTTTGAGTCACATCTCCAATGACAAACGGCACTCCAGCAACAAGACAAGTCAACATTGGCATTTACAATGTTGTTTCGATGACAAAGTGCGTTCTGATGTTAAATGCATTATACATTTATTACCACAAAGCCCTCAATTAAGCTTACATTTATTTGAGGCCAGAGATCATGTCAATATTCCAGATGACTGAGCAAGAGAAAGAAATACGATGCACCATGGAGAGGGTTCTCGGAATTTGACGGTGGTTGCCAAGAATGAGCGCTAAGCAACAGGATGGCACACCAGGTTCCAGATTCCCGACAATAGAACATCTGGTTCACAGACATCAATGGGGTCTCAAGGTCTTCCCGTAAGCAACGTCCATCATCTAGCTGGCGCACCGTCTGAGGACCTAGTGCCCATATTGCCTCTCTCCCATGTATTACCTAGCTCTCAACTCTCAGCACTGCACTGGACACCGCCGCTTCTCTTTTCTCCTATTTCATCATCAGATCCATTGATAATGTTCTCTATTTTTCCTCTTCCTTCTTCATCCCAGGCAGTGTTATGCGCGGTTCAGCTCCAATGAATCAATACTAGCGAGTGACGAGTGGAGACTCTAGCACATTGGTTGGTAGAGATCCAGTTTCAGTGAGGCTGCGCTAATAGACCAGCTGACTGAAACGGCCTCACATCTCCACCCTTTATTGCTGCATAAGAATCACCTATTAAACCAGGACATGGCTCCTCCAGGACCTCACTTTTGTCATCAAGTGCTAAATAATAATTGGTTTACCAAAGGTTAATTGCTCAATAGATACCAGACCGTTGGAATTTAATTGTGCTGTTAAATGCCTCAGCCATGGCCCTTTTCTGTAATGGCTCCTTCGATTTCACGCAAATGGAAACGCCTATTTAGTTTCCAAACAGCCATTAAAAGTTGCAATCAATTTGTGTAAGAGAAGAGCCGAGGAGAAATAAGTCAGAGGAGAATTAATGTCCCAATTCACTGATGGGTTCTGTACGAAACCATGATAAGCTAACCTGTTTTGGGAGAAAGCAGCCCATTCACTTTCTATACATGCTGAATTAAGACACAGGGAAATGAATGTGTCAATTCACTGATGAGTTCTCTACGAGACCATGATAAGCTAACCTGTATTTCACAAAGATGGGAGAACCTAGCTAAGACATTTTGCAAACCTTCATTCACTTCCTAATTATGCAAAATCTTTGATTGCGTCCTCCTCCTCCTGTTCATCTATGTGCTCTTTGAGTTTGTATATGTATACTGGCTATGGATAGCCTACAGAGGACATCGACATGCCAGAGGATGTACCTATATATGTAGTCAGCAATATCTACAGCATAGGGAGTTGACGCTCCCTCGACAGATAACGAGAATATAAACCAACCACCTTACATTGACTGTGTACAGCCGAAAATATTAAGAAAATACATGAAGTGTGAATTGTGAGTGTTTGCTGAGCAATATAAAATGTGTTTTCGTCCCATTGCAAAGCTACCAGCCAGTGGAATAATTTAAAGGCACATCCTGCCTGTCAAGAGCAGAGCCTAATGGAAGGCTTTATAAATAATGAGGACAACATCCTGCCTGTTATCATCTCGTTTCAAAGTGAAGGCAGCTAGGCAGGTGCGCCAGAAGTATATCAGATAAACACAAAACACACACATCCTGTTTAAGGGTTTACCGGATTTCAACAACACGCAGGGCCGATTAACTAAAGCACAATTATCTTGTTTATGTTCCGACTGTGTCCAGGCTTCAAGGGTCAGCTGAATTAACTTTTATTGTTGGTGGGAAGTGATAATATATCCTGCTCAAGCAGAGGCAGGCTTAATTTCTTCAAATGTTTATAAAAATTACAGGTTATTTCAGAGAATAGACACAGCATCCCAGTATTAGGAAGCTGTTAACTTTCAGACTGTGTTGAAAGAAAGTAGTGAAGTTAAACAAAAATACTAAATCACCACAGAAGTTTAAAATAATTTCTGTCAACTTGTGTATCTAAGCACTAACTACCTCCAATCCTAAAATGTGCAATTCACACTTCCGATTATATTAGTCGTAATGAATTCCTTAGGTATAAGAGCTAAACTAAAAACTCCCCAAAAAGTAAAAGTGTTACCTCCAGAAATACCAAGAAGTAGCACAGGTGAAATCTCCAGTCTGTCAAATGATTAACACCAAGCTTGTTTGTACATCGCCATTTTAGGCAAAACATTTTGTTGAGACACAATAACCCCCAGAGGAGAACATGATTGGGTTCCTTGAAAATGTGCCCAACTGCCAGGACCCTGCTGTGTTGGCTCTGCTTGCGTGGAGACGCCGTCACAAAACGCTTGACAGGGTGTCACAACGACAAACCGCCGGCACAGCTCACCCGGCAGAGCTGCCACCCTCCGCTTCTGACCCCTCCACATTACATAAAGAATTACAAGTGTTTTCCACCTCCTCCTCAACGATTCCCCTTTCCCCGGGAAGGAAAGCTCATTTTGCCTCACTGTCGGCCCAGCCACTAAGTGTCACTTCAGTTTAGGTTTTACCGCCACCCTGCTGCCTCACTACAGAGATCCCGTAGAGGGATTTAGTCCATTTTTGCCTCAGTATCCTTCTGCCTCAGTATCTCCCATACCGTTAAATAACTTTAGAAAACCAACAAATAATTTATTCTGTGGAGTGGTCATATCCCGTAAATTTACTGGAGGACTTAGGCTGTCCTGTTAACATTGCAGGGGCATCCAGGCTTTCATTCAAAACAACCCAGCATTATATTGAATATACCTAATATAAACCTACATCTCAGATTTTTCTAAATGGGTGGTGGTGTGAGACCAAACTCCATGCTGTGGCATTATGGTGTGGTGAAGAGGTGTTTCAGTGTGAACACTAAGCATAATGTGCCCAGTTGATATGTCAAAGGGATCTGCAAAGCCAAAACAAATTCTTGAGAATAAAACAGATTTTGTCGATGGCACATAGAGTTAGTTGGGTTGGTTTGATTTTCTTTACCTGTAATGGTCATATGCCTTAGATTCATTGGAGGACACAGACAGGGCTTTGTACAAGAATCCCTCTCTCTTCAACCCAACTGTCTGTTGGGGGCATTGAGGAGAGGCTGAATCTTAATACAGCCTGATGTCTGTCTAGTTTCCAATCTGCTCCTTTGCAGGTCTGTCTGAAAGATAAATGAGAGGCCAGTTCTGCCACAGAGATTTCCTCAAAGGCTGCTGGATTACAAATTCACTGCAGCAGTCACTGGCTCACAAGGAAGGCAGCTAACCTCTTTTCCCCAGCAAATCAATTCTAATTTTGTTCTTTCAGTCGATAACCTGCTCATGGCTCTGTTTCATTCAAGCTTATTTGCAAGCCCCTTTCATCCAATTCTTCAGCCCCGTTGTGTGGTTAAACTTGCTAATAGGCAGGTAACCTCAGCAGGAATCCAAAAAGGGTATTGGTGAGTGAACAGGCTTGTTTCTGGAACTAAACATAGCCAAAAGTTAAGAACTTTTTTGAACCTTTTATTTAACTAGGCATGTCAGTTAAGAACAAATTCTTATTTACAATGACGACCTACCAAAAGGCAAAAGGCCTCCTGCGGGGACGGGGATTAAAAATAAAAGTATACAACAAAACACACATCACGACAAAAGAGACACCACAACACTACATAAAGAGAGACTTAAGACAACCACATAGCATGGCAGCAACACATGAAAACACAGCATGGTAGCAACACAACATGACAACAACATGGCAGCAGCACAAAACATGGTATAAACATTGTTTGGTGACAGACTACACCACAATAGGGAAAGAAGGGAGAGACAAAAATACATCACGCGAAGCAGACACAACTGTCAGTAAGTGTGTCCATGACTGAGTCTTTGAATGAAGAGATGGAGATAAAATGGTTCAGTTTGAGTGTTTTTTTGCAGCTTGTTCCAGTCGCTAGCTGCACCGAACTGAAAACTGAATAACATTTTTAAAATGTTCTTACAAATGAAAAGCTAAAAGTTGCACTCTGTGTGCAATAATAGTGTTTAACCTGATTTTTTGACTACCTAATCTGGGTACCCCACACATACAATTATCTGTAAGGTCCTTCAGTCGAACAGTGTTTTTCCAACACAGATTCAATCACAAAGACCAGGGATGTTTTCCAATGCCTCGCAAAGAAGAACACATATTGGTAGATGGGAAAAATACAAAAAAGAGCAGACATTGAATAACTATTTGAGCATGGTGAAGATATTTTGGCATTTTATTAGGACCCCCATTAATATTCCAAAACATGCAACCTGTCTGCAATAAGGCACTGAAGTAAAACTGCAAAAAATGTGGCAAAGAAATTAACTGAATACAAAGTGTTATGCCTGGGGCAAATCCAACACATCACTGAGTACCACTCTTCATATTTTCAAGCATGGTGGTGGCTGCATCATGTTATGGGTATGCTTTTCATTGGCAAGGACTAGGGAGCTTTTTGGGGGATAAAAATAAAGGGAATAGAGCTAAGCACAGGCAAAATCCTAGAGGAAAACCAGTTTCAGTCTGCTTTCCAACATACACTGGGAGACGAAAACTAGTCACCTTTCGGCAAAATTCGCAATTTTGAATACAAAATAGGTGACCTACGTTATTTGTGTAGATCTGATGACAAAAGTTTGGGGGGGGGGATTGGATCACTACTGGCTGTAAGCGAACGAGTGATGCGTGTTTGGAGCAATACTGGCTGTATCCAAGGCTCAGCCAATCGTTCACATAACAACAGAATGCAGCATACGACTGAAAAGACAACCAATTTGCTAGTTACAGCATCAGTGCGCGCTCTGGAAAGAAAGTAGAGAATGGAAAGGCAGTTTGCCAGTGACAGCAGCGCGACCCTTGAACGATTACAAAAAGGTAGGAGAGAAGCCTGACCACCGAGATGGAGGTGAGAAGGTGATGAAGCGTACTTCATGAGCTGTAACTGAAAAACAACTGGCATTTGGAAAGTTTGAGGTGAGAGTGAAAGTGTGGTGGAACAAGTATTGTTCAGTATCTTGCTAGCTAGATCAAATTCTCTGTTAGCTAGCCAGAGAAATGTTGAGCAACATTAGCCAACTCAACTGATCAAATAATTGAGTTTATGGTGTGAAAATTAGCATGCTAATTAAATCAGACAGCTAACGTTACAACATCAAATGAGCTAACATTAGTAACCTAACCAAATCGCTATAGTATTAACTGGTATACAACTCTTTGCCGTTCCTCAAGTTATAACGCATGAGTTGCTTACTGGACCCTGGCAATCTGTGTGAAATGTTAACGAACTAACTACTATCTGCGAACTAATGTTTTACCTCTACAGTATGTGTTTAATTTTCAGAATGCGAGAAAATTAAGCATTGCTTGTTAAACAACTGGATTCAGGGATCAAGTGTAGCTGGGCCTGGCTTAAGCTGGATGCCACTATAGAGTTGAAAGGAACACCACACACTTCCCTCTTTCTCACCTTTTCAATACAGTGGATAAAAAGGGGTATACCAGGTATACTCTCTGCCTGAAATAGACCAATTATGCCTACAAAGGGTATCATACTCTGCTGGCACATTGTAGAACAGATGTCCACAGGCAGAAAGTGTACAATGTAATAATGTGCAGTGTAGCCCAAAGATATTGAACTTGACAGTAACACTTGTGTGTGAGTGAGGGGGGTTTATTCAATTTTATAATCAGTGAACGTTATTTTTGCACACATATAGCCTTGTGCACTTAATCAATGTCTACAATAGAGCAAAAATAGAATGCCTGTTTGTTTCATTCTATTTCTACTTTGAGATGTTTTTTTCCCAAGTGCAATATTTTCCCAAGTGCCATATTTCCCAAGTGATATTCATATCTTGTGTGGTCACCAGCGTTCGATCATAAAGGCTGTCATAGCTAACTGCAATATTGTTGCATTGTTTTTTCTCAAAACTTGAGTGTCATTTGTAGTAAAGTCTAGTCAACAAATAACATTGGATTGCTTTCTTTACATTTTTAGCAGAGTTACGTTCACATTACCCACTTTTTATTTTATGTAGATCAAATTCTTTGTTGTTAAATTAGTTAAAACCTGAATTTCCCCCTAGCAGGAGTTTATTGCATGTTTCAGTGCAAAAAGAAAGTGTCACCTTTTTGGGCCCTCACCAGTTTGCATCCCTGCAATAACCAAAAACACAAGGCGCTTACCAAGAGTACAATGAATATTCCTAAGTGACCTAGTTACAATGTTGACTTAAATCAGCTTGAAAATCTAATGTCAAGACATGAAAATGGTTGACTGGCAATGATCAACAACCAACTTAACAGAGCTTGAATATTTTTTTAAAGAATAATGTGCAAAAATTGTACAATCCAGGTGTGCAAAGCTCTTAGAGACTTAATCAGAAAGACTCACAACTGTAATCAATGTAGGGGTGTGAATACTTATGTAAATTAGATATTTCTGTATTCCATTTAGTATACATTTGATCAACAAAAAAATAAAAAATGTTTTCTTTGTCATTATGTGCTATTGTGTGTAGATCAGTGGCAGTCAGTGCTCCCCCAGGAGAGTCACCTGGCGTCCTACCTGGGTGCATACCTGGTTGACCGGGGTGCCGGCTGGTGGAAGTCACCGATGAGGACGGGGCAACAAAAGACGAACAGCAGAGCGACTAATCATTTTAGAGATGGAAAACTGGCCAATAAACCAGTTCTGCCCGAGACGATACCGTGGAGCCGGGGTCCGATGGTGATTCACATGTCGTCGATACCTGGAGGTGGTCTTGAGGAGGGCCGACCGGGCTCTCCTCGAGGTACAATGACAACGGCAGATAAACATCTGCTCGGGAAGAGTGGGGGCTAATACCACATGGAAAATTCAAAGGGCGATAGGCCCGTGGCAGAGCAGGGAAGGGTGTTGCATGCATATTCTACCCACAGTGGAGTCAACGCTGGTTGACTTGACAAACAAGACAAACTGGCAACAGACCAACAGAGAACACAGGTATAAATACATACACAGGGGATAATGGGGAAGTTGGGCGACACCTGGAGGGGGGTGGAGATAATCACAAATACAGGTGAAACAGATCAGAGTGTGACAGATTGGGTGGACAATATATCAGTTCATGCTGCAAGAGCTCTGGTAGGTTGGAGGCTGGAGGCACTGTAGGACTATAGATATAATCAGTGAACTCACACACACACACACACACACCCGTAAAAGGACCCGTCAATCACCAGCTTGTCAGACATGAGCAAATATTTCCTTAAAATGTATTAAAAAACCTAGGCCTACATTAGGCTTTCTGGAAGTAGGCTATAAGATAATGAATTTATGAGGAAAGTATGAAGGGGAGAGAGACAGCTATGCAATAGTATGAAATTGACAATTATTAAAATAGTCCATAGACTATTTATCAGAGTTGGTTAGTCTATAAATTAAGAAAAGATTCCGTATCAAATTATACCATGCCAGGTTGGAGAGGATTGGCACATTGTCCATTTGACACAACATTAGCGCATTATAAGCCTCAGAGACAGAACAACCTTGTCGACTGCTGTTGAATAATTAATGAATAGTCAGACACATCCAACCTTTTAAAAAGACCGATTTATTTATTTACTAGCAAGCAATGAAAACATGCATTGTATAAAAGAAAGTCCACACATCAAGTGCCATAGCTTATACACCCCCACGCTTCTAGCGGTTTAGCTGCTGGAGCATCAAACAACAAACCTTTCTTCCTCTGTATCTTTTCTGCCTCTATCGTCTTTGTCTCTGTATCTTTTCTGTCTATCTTTTTTTGGTCTCAGTATCTACCATATCATTAAGGTCCCAATGGCAGTGAGTAAGTAGTGATGTTATTGCAGCCCAGGAAAGGCCCTGAGGCAACACATTAAAACAGGGTCACAGGCTAGCTCTCTACAGTTCTCCCTGTCAACGTTTCATATTGATGTGACAAGTGTGTTCCAGGTAGCATCCTGTGCATTGATTTAGGAGCCAGAATAGAGACAACCTGCACTGTATTATGATATTACTTGGAGGAAACCTAATTTCTTCAATAAATCCATTACTGTAACTTTCAACAGACAAGGGCAGGTTGTCTCCTGAACTGGAGGCCCTCAGGTGATTTTATTTGGAAATCTGTTCCAAACTATTCCCACGCAGAACATCAAATCAAATGTTATTGGTCACATATTTAGCAGATGTTATTGCTGGTGTAGCGAAATGCCTGTGTTCCTAGCTCCAACAGAGCAGTAGTATCTATTCACTACAATACACACAAATCTAAAAGTAAAAAGAATGAAATTAAGCAATATTAGGATGAGAGAGAAAAACAGGTATATGATCATATACAAATGTAAGCAAGGTTCGAAATGTTTATGTTTATGTCAAATGTTATATCTGTTTGGGCAGATATAATATTATATTATATCTTCTTACAATCAATTTGCAGTTATGAACCAGCCCCTTGACCATCCACTCAAGAAGAAAACAGACCCGCAGCTGAATCTAGTTGATGATCGCTGCCCTACTGTACGTGACAATGTATTTAAACAGATTGTGTGTAACGTGGAGACATTTCAGAATACCTTTAAAACAGTAATGTAATTGAGAACACTATCCTTCGCCTGTAACTCCAACAAAGATCTAAGTGCAGTTCAGAGTATTTGCATTGTGAGAAATGCTTTAACAGCAACGGGACATTTTTGGTAACTGAGCAATGATAGGTAATAAATTACACGGTTGAGTTTCTGTTACAATGCCTGCATGCTCAGAAAAGCCACTGACCGGCATCAAATAGCCTAACCAATTGTCCATGTAAGCAGAAAAGAGAAACCATACATGTACTCAATGCTACTGATGTTGTGAGAATGGAATGTGTAATTTATGTGATAACGACTGCTTATAAGAGAGAGCTAAGCCAAGGCATTGATGGGCCCACGATGCTGGGGGGGAGCCAGACAATAAAGCTCAGTCAGGATCCGTAGAGCTGGTCTCCACTGACGCTCTCTGCATTGTTGGATGATTCGCAACATAATCAGTAATCATCAAAGACACTGTCAAGGAAATGTGAAACTGGGGCTTCCAGAGGCTGCCTGTGATACTAGACACATCCAAATGAGACAGGTTTATTCATTCTTAAAAAGTCACATAGCTTCCTTTTCCCCAAGACTCCTATTGGTACATTTAATGAGGATAAAAATAGCTGTTATGTGTAGAAGTGTTTAATGGAGAGTATAAATGGAAATGAGAACATTTTCTGAACAAATGTATGAGAAGAAGAAGCACCCCTATAGTTTGAATACTAGGTCTAACTACTGTAACTGTTTTTATAGAACATTGTTGCACTGCCAGAAAATGTGATGTTACAACTGGGTGAATGTGGGATTGTAATTCCAATGCAGGAAAATGTGGTTGGTCTTTTAAATTCAAAGCTGACCGATGTTGATGAGGGAGGTGACACAAACGGGTGGTCCATATTTTTGGCTTCATGATCTCTGCCCACTGGGCTGCTTATGAATAGCAATAGTAGATAAAACAATTCAGTCCAATTTCTCAGTCCAATTTTAGTGAAATGAACCATGCTGGAAAGAGTAGTGTTAAAGTATGCTACTGGCAGTGATGTAGTGGTCTAAAAATAGGTGGGTAAACCAGTGGTTGGAAAAGGTTCAGAGAACAGAAAATACTGGACAATAACGTAATTGTTTGAGGGACAGAATCAGAACTGAGAACGAAAGTGATGTATACTGTTACGGAAAGAGAACCATAATTGTAAAAGCTTGGGAATCGGTTAATAACGTTATTTTACGTTTCGGGCATTTTATTTACAGTCCCCCCAAATAACGCAACAAAGCGCCTATGCAAAACTTTGCCCGTGTGTAAATAGGCTACCTGCCCCTCCCAAACATAGTGGGAGGGGCAGGTACTGACATTATAAGCAATTAGGGAGCGAGATTTGTAATTAAAGAAGAATGGATTAACCTTTTCGTGTGCTAGTTAAGGATGCTATAGTTATCACATTTCACATTGTATTTATTAACTATACAAAGGTAAAATGTGTTTTTATTTCAATTCTGATGTTGCTCTGCAAACATAAACTTGTTAGCTAGCAGGTCCAACATTAAGCCAACTCTCTGAAGATCAAAGACATTCAAAGTTCCTTCATAGAAGAAGCTCCTCCGTAAGTATAATTCTGTGGGCATAATTCCGATAATGCATGTCATATAACAACAAGATGCCCAGCGCTTCAAGTTAAGCCTCCTCCTCCACCATCTCTCGTCTCTCCCCATCCGCAGAATTTCAGTTGCATCTTGTGCCCTACACTTCTCTCTCCAATACACGTAAATAGCTTGCCGGCTCTACAGCAAGCTGCAATATCTGCGCGGATTGGCGAAGCAATTTACTATCGAGCTAAATGTAAGAATATATATATTGATATCAGAGGTTTAAAAAGGAACAAAGAGGAACAATATAAACAGGTTCAGAATAATAATGGCCCTGGAGGGAATAGCAGCCGCTTTATGGGCCCCTGACAAATTGTGCTACTTTGAGTTTTTACCCAATGATTTTAACGTTTTTGGTACATAATGTTTCTGTCATCATGACCAAAAATATATTTTGGACATCAAAACAGTGATCACTAACCTCGATTTGGATTAAGATTTCTACTTAAATAAACCGGAGGCGATTTTTATACAGCTCATCCCGGACCAGGCCCAAATCCCTGACACATGTTTCTCCGAGTTGTGGCTGAACAAGGACATGGAAAACATAAATCTGGCTGGTTTTTCTATACATCGGCAGCACAGAATGACAGCGTCGGGCAAACTCAGGGGGATGGTGTGTGTCTCTTTATTAACAACAGCTAGTGCGCAATCTCTAATATTAAGGGAGTCTGGTCGATCTCCAAGACATTCCAAGTCGATCACCAAACATTTCTGTAAAAAACCCAACGATAAAGCCTTGCGTTCCGATTTTAAAAAATTAGTTTTGAGCTGTTGGTGGTAGATAACATTGATTCAGCAGCCATAGGCAAAGTGTTCCCATTTTGAAACATTTCATGTGTGAAAGTACAACTCAACCTACCCGGAAGGTCCAGAGAGCGAATCAAGTACACCTATAGGCCTACTGCTGGCCAATCAGTTTCCTCGAGTCATAGAATGTAAAAAGAAACTTTGAATGCACAGCAAAGTTGATAATGTGAGATTCAAAAACTTTTAAAATCGTGCCTAGAGAGAGAGAACGAATACAGCGTGTAAGTTGGTATTCAGCAGTGTCAACACTTTGTTCAACATTTTTATAAGCCATAAAATGTGCGTTCTCCCTAATTCCACTTACGCTACAACAAGCATTGCAGCTGCAATGAATGAGTATAGCAAAGTGTTCTTGTGTGTTCTTAGTGGCTTGTGTCTTTTTTAAATATTCATAAATACTTAACTTTCTCTGCTCATAGGAGTAACAACATGAATTGGTGCATAAAGGCAGAAATAATGCAGTGCAACATGAGTTTCGCCATCTGGAAAACTGTGTCCCCTTTTCTCAGCGGAGGGAGGGAGAGAGGAGGGATGGTAAGTCGGGTGAGAGGCTACCTCACTCACCGCTGCTCCCTCCCTCCCCACAGACTGATAATCAGATGCAGGCCATCAGTCCAGTAAAAAAAGCTCATTATTATACCCACTCAGCTGTGCCTCACAAGTAAAACAACACATGGTCTATTACAAGGGAGATCATTTACCTAATTTAAAATATATCATTTCTAAATGGTCTGAGAACAACAACATTGGCAGTGTATTCAACCATAGCCGATATGCAGTGATAATGTATTGGGCCTATAGCCTACTAAACAAACCTCATTTCTACAGAACGTTTTTTTATTTGGTAAATGTTGCATAGGCTTAATACGTTTTTGTCATGTTTTTTTATTTTTTTATCTGAGTGATAGATCTCGGCTTGCATTTTGACTCAGGAAGTGATCTTGACTCAGAAAAGGTTGGTGACTACTGCTGTAGACCTATTTACCAAGAGAGTTTTCATCTATATTTTTCGTAGTTGTCTACTTACCACCGATGCTGGCGCAAAGACCACATTCCTAGTAGCCGTCGATTTTAGGAAAAATGAAATACTTCTTACCTCAGTTCTAACAGCATGTCACCTGTGTAACTAGAGGTTAAAAAAACTATAGATCACCTTTACTCCACACACAGATACTCATGCAAAGCTCTCACTCGCCCTCCATTTGGCAAATCAGTCCATAACTCTATCCTCCTGATTCCTGCTTACAAGCAAACACTCAAAGAGTAATTACCAGTGATGCGCCCAATACGGAAGTGGTCCGATGAAGTGGATGCTAAGCTACAGGACTGTTTCACTAGCAAAGACTGGAATATGTTCCGGAATTCATCCGATGCCATTGAGGAGTTTACCACATCAGCTTCACTAATAAGTGCATCGACGACATCAGTGACCATATATACAGTGCCTTCGGGAAAGTATTAAGACCCCTTGTCTGTTTCGACATTTTGTAATGTTACAGCCGTATTCTAAAATGGATTAAACATAAATAAAATCCTCAGCAATCTACACACTACCCCATAGTGACAACGCGATAACAAGCACATTTTTGTTTGTGACCGTACATACATATCCCAACCAGAAGCCATGGATTGCAAGCAACATCCACACTAAGCTAAACGGTAGAGCTGCAGCTTTCAAGGAGCGGGACACTAATCTGGACGCTTATAAGAAATCCTGCTACACCCTCTGATGATCCCTCAAACAAGAAAGCATCAATACAGGACTAAGACAAAATCCTACTACACCGGCTCTAAAGCTCGTCTGATGTGGCAGGGATCGCAAACGATCAAATATTACAAAAGGAAACCCAGTCGCGAGCTGCCCTGTGACGCAAGCCTACCAGATGAGCTAAATGCCTACTATGCTCGCTTCGAAGCTCGCAACACTGAACCATATATGAGAGCTGTTCCGGACTACTGTGTGATCACGCTCTCCGTAGCTGATTTAGTAAGACCTTAAAACAAGTTAATAACATTCACAAGGCCGTAGGGCCAGACGGATAACCAGGACGTGTACTCAGAGCATGTGCTGACCAGTGTCTTCAATTACATTTTCAATCTCTCCCTGACCGTCGGTATAACCTACATGTTTCAAGCAGACCACAACAGTCCCTACGTCCAAAAATACCAAGATCATTTAGTCAGGTTATCACCTTGTAGCCCCCACATCTGTAACCATGAAATGCTTGAAAGGCTGATCATGGCTCTCATCAACACCATCATCCCAGACACCCTGGACCCAATCCAATTCGCATACCGCCCCAACAGATGCACAAATGACACAATCTCTATTGCAATTCACACTGCCCTTTCCCACCAGGACAATAGGAATACCTACATGAGGAGGCTGTTCATTGACTACAGCTCAGTCCTCAACAGCATAGTGCCCGTTCAAGCTCATCACTAAGCTAAGGACCCTGGGACTTAAAACCTCCCTCTGCAACTGAATCCTGCAGGCCACCCCCAGGTGGTGAGGGTAGGCAACAACATATCCACCACACAGAACCTCAACACGGGGGCCCCTCAGGATGCGTGCTTAGTCCACTCCTGTACCCCCTGTTCACCCATGACTGCGTGGCAGCACACGACTCCAAAACCATCATTATGTTTGCTGATGACACGACGGTGGAAGGCCTGATGATTGAGGACGACGAGACAGTCTATAGGGAGGAGGTCAGAGACCTGGCAGTGTGATCCCAGGATAACAACCTCTCCCTCAATGTCAGAAAGACAAAGAAGCTGATTGTGGAATACAGGAAATGGAGGGCCAAGCATGCCCCTATTCACATCAATGGGGCTGTAGTGGAGCGGGTCGAGAGCTTCAACTTCCACAAAGGAACTATCATGGTCCAAACTAGGGGTGTGCCGAGTAGCCGGACAAAACAAGTATCGTAAGGGATAAGGGCAATTTTCTGGATACAATTTAGGATCCGAGTATGAGGACCGTACTGTACTGTCTTTAAGTCAGTCATGTACGAGACTCTATGTGGTCGAAATACCTCAACTGTCTAGTTTGCCTGTCTGTAAAGAGAAGGGCGGGCTGTATGTTGATCCTGCTGTTCTGCTTGGATAGAGTGAAATTGTACTTCTCCGTCCACTCGATTCATACTTTCACGATCACTTTTCCTGGCATGTTTTCAGTCTGATCCTTTAGATTGCTGTTGCCTGCTACTATGACAAATCACATGGCTAGGAAATATTCCATGAAGCTATCAATGTGCATAATATTTAACAAGCGGGGGAATGGTAGGGGAAAAAGATCAAACGCTGATGCGTATTCTGACTGAGTGACAGCAAACTTGGCAGCCTGCTGAGGACACACAGACACACACAGACCCAAACCTCTGCAAGCTGCTCCAAATCTGCAGCTTTTTAGCAGTGAGAACGTGCAGTGAGGTATTTTGCCAACATCTATTTAGGGATATTAAAACACTTAATTTTTTCTGATCACGAGTATCATCCAATCCGATTCGACAATCAACTGTCAATTTACAGACAAGTTTACAAATACGAGTGTGACCATGTTGGCACACCTCTAGTCCAAACATACCAACACAGTCGTGAAGAGGGCACGACAATGCCTCTTCCCCCTCAGGAGGCTGAAAATATTTGGCACGGGCCCTCAGATCCTCAAAAAGTTCTACAGCTGCACCATTGAGAGCACCTTGACTGGCTGCATCACCATTTGGTATCAGTGGCGTGTATTTATGGATGCCCACAAACCTTACCAAGAAAAAAAACATATTCAATCATTTATCTTTTGTCTCTCTGTGCTTTTACTGAGTTTTTACTGAGTTACAGTTCATATACGGAAACCAGTCAATTGAAATAATTAGGCCATAATCTATGGATTTCACACGACTGGGAATACATATATGCATCTCTTGGTCACATACCTTTAAAAAAAGGTAGGGGCGTTAATCAGTCAGTATCTTGTGTGACCACCATTTGTCTCACGCAGATTGAAACATCTTCTTTGTAAAGAGTTGATCAGGCTGTTGAATGTTGTCCCACTCCTCTGTGCGAAGTTGCTGGATATTGGTAGGAACTGGAACACGCTGTCGATCCAGAGCATCCAAAATTGCTCAATGGGTGACATGTCTGGTGAGTATTTTCAGCTTCCAGGAATTGTGTACATATCCTGGCGAAATGGGGCCGTGCATTAACATGCTGAAACAGAAGATGATGGTGGATGAATGGTACGACAATGGGCCTCAGGTTCTTGTCACGGTACCTCTGTGCAATCAAATTGCCAGCAATAAAATGCATTTGTGTTCGTTGTCCGTAGCTTAGGCCTCCCCATAGCATAACTCCACAACCACCATGGGACACTCTGTTCACAACGTTGACATCAGCAAACCGCTCGACCACACAACGCCATACACACTGTCTGTCATCTGCCCATAACAGCTGAAACCCGGGATTAATCTGTGAAGATCACACTTCTCCAGCATGCCACTGGTCACTGAAGGTGAGCATTTGCCCACTGCAGTTCGGTTACGACACCGAACTGCAGTCAGGTCAAGACCGTGGTGAGGACGACGAGCAAGCTGTTTTTCTTTTTGCAAACTTCTTCGGTGGTGTAAACCCACAGTTTCATCAGCTGTCCGGGTGGCTGATCTCAGACGATCCCGCAGGTGAAGAAGACGGATATGGCTGTCCTGGGCTGGCTTTGTTCCACGTGGTCTGCTGTGGTGGGGCTGTTTGGATGTACTGACACATTTTCTAAAATGACGTTGTAGGCGGCTAATGGTAGAGAAATAAATATTCAAATCTCTGCCAACCGCTGGTGGACATTCCCGCAGTCAACATGCTCTTTCAAAACTTGAGACATCTGTGGCATTGTGTTGTGTGATAAAACTGCACATTTTAGAGTACCCTTTGATTATCCCCAGCACAAGGTGCACATGTGTAATGATCATGCTGTCTAATAAGCATATTGACATGCCACACCTGTCAGATGGATCGATTATCTTGGCAAAGGAAAATTGCTAATCAACAGGGATGTAAACAAATTTGTGAACACAATTTTTGAGAAATAAGCTTCTTGTGTATGTGGAACATTTCTGGGATCTTATTTTCAGCTCATGAAACATAGGACCAACACTTTACATGTTGTGTTTATATTTTAGTTCAGTATATTTCCTTTTTTATTTAAAGGGCTCATAGGTAAGCATTTCAAGGTAAAGTCTACACTTGTTGTATTCAGCGCATGTGACAAATACAAATGTATTTTATTTTAAATGTATTTTGCTGGTCGGATCAGTGGAACGGAAGGAAAAAATATTGGTTCTGTTCAGAACAAAACGATGGGGAAATATTTTGGTCCCAACCCCTGGGGTAAACTTTGATCGCCAGTCGCGGTGAAAAAAGTAACACTCCCAATTTT
Source organism: Oncorhynchus tshawytscha (assembly GCF_018296145.1). Lineage (NCBI taxonomy): Eukaryota > Metazoa > Chordata > Actinopteri > Salmoniformes > Salmonidae > Oncorhynchus > Oncorhynchus tshawytscha. Next base: position 49,322,513 of record NC_056434.1, on the reverse strand, counting down.
TAAAATGCATTTTTCAGCACAGGGTTAGTAAACTGTGTTAACCTTCCACTACACCACTGTTTACTAGGCAAACATGATACAGTTTGGCTTGGCTCAGTTTGATATTGTGAAAAGCCTACAAGCTCATAAGACCTGGAGTGTGAGGTACTGTTTCACAAAAACATAAACGGCACCTTTCAAAAACGTCGCCAACATAACTACAACATTTTTAATACATTATTCCATTGCCAAGAATTAGATTTTATGGGGAACATCAAAGCCTTAATTATCGTATTTACCATTGCATGTGCAGTGCATTCGGAAAGTATTCAGAACCCTTCACTTTTTTCACAATGTATTAAAAAATATTTATTTAACCAGGCATGTCAGTTAAGAACAAATTCTTATTTACAATGACGGTCTAGGAACACTGGGTTAACTGCCTTGTTCAGGGGCAGAACGACAGATCTTTACCTTGTCAGCGCGGGGATTCAATCTATCAACCTTTTGGTTACCGGCCAATGCTCTAACCACTAGGCTACCTGCCGCCCCAATTACCCCATTTACATAAGTATTCAGACCCTTTGCTATGAGACTCGAAATTGAGCTCAGATGCATCCTATTTCCAGTGATCATCCTTGAGCTGTTTCAACAACTTGATTGAGGTCCACCTGTGGTAAATTCAATTGATTGGACATGCGTTGGAAAGGCACACACCTGTCTATTTAAGGTCCCCCCACAGTTGACATTGCACATCAGAGCAAAAACCAAGCCATGAGGTCGAAGGAATTGTCCGTAGTGCTCCGAAACAGGAATGTGTCGAGGCACAGATCTGGGGAAGGGTACCAAAAAGATTCTGCAGCATTGAAGGTCCCCAAGGACACAGTGGCCTCCATCATTCTTAAATGGAAGAAGTTTGGAACCACCAAGACTCTTCCTAGATTTGGCCACCCTGCCAAACTGAGCAATCGGGGGAGAAGGGCCTTAGTCAGGGAGGTAACTAAGAACCCGATGGTCACTCTGACAGAGCTTCAGAGTTCCTCTGCGGAGATGGGGGAACCTCCCAGAAGGACAACCATCTTTGTAGCACTCCGCCAACTAGCCCTTAATGGTAGAGTGGCCAGACGGAAGCCACTCCTCAGTTAATGACAGCCCGCTTGGAGTTTGCCAAAAGGCAACTTAAGGACGCAGACCGTGAGACACAATATTCTCTGCTCTGATGAAACCAATATAGAACTCTTTGGCTTGAATGCCAAGTGTCATGTCTGGAGGAAACCTGGCACCATCGCTTCAGTGAAGCATGGTGGTGGCAGCATCATGCTGTGGGGATGTTTTTCAGCGGCAGGGACTGGGAGACTAGTCAGGATCGAGGAAAAGATGAACAGAGAAAAGTACAGAGAGATCCTTGATAAAAACCTGCTCCAGAGCGCCCAGGACCTCGGACTGGGGAAGGTTCACTTTCCAACAGGACAACAACCCTAACTACACAGCCAAGACAACGCAGGAGTGTCTTAGGGACAAGCCTGTGTATGTTCTTGAGTGGCCCAGACAGAGCCCAGACTTAAACCTGATCGAAGGTCTCTGGAGAGACCTGAAAATAGCTGTGCAGTGACAATCCCCATCCAACCTGACATAGCTTGAGAGGGGGGGGGGGAACTCATCAAATACAGGTTTGCCAAGCTTGCAGCATCATACCCAAAAAGACTCAAGGCTGTAATCGCTGTCAAAGGTGATTCAACAAAATAATTATGATATTTCAGTTTTTATTTTAAATAAATTTGCAAAAATGTCTAAATCTGTTTTTGCTTTGTCATTATTGGGTATTGTATGTAGATTGATGAGGGGTAAAAATGATTTAATTAATGCTATAATAAGGCTGTAACGTAACAAAATGTGAAAAAAGTAAAGTGCTCTGAATACTTTCCAAATGAGCTGTACAATTACGAAGGCACCTTGAAACCACCAGGAACCTTTTTTTTGCAATATAAACCAGTTGTGAAAAAGCACATGATTTAAATGTTATATGAGACCCATATTGGTGAATTCATGGATATCAGGGGGCCTATTTCATTACAACTCAAGAGCCTTCATCTCCTCATGGTGGCCATATTTCACCATAATGAATGTGTTTTTTGTCATTCCTCTCTCTGCAGTAGTTAATTGCTCGTCTTCATTTTTACTCTCTATTTGAATGATGCAAGCTATTTTGTTTATTACAAACCTCTTGCTAAAAAAACTCCTTTCCTTGTGACTACTCACAATGCGGTAGTGTTACAAGAGTTGTATTTATTCATTGGGAGGTAGACACACAGAGCCTAAGTATTTAGACCCCTTGACTTTTTCCACATTTTGTTGTGTTACAGCCTACAGTTAAAATGGACAAAAATGTTGTCACTGGCCTTACACCCAATAATGTTGAAGTGAAATTCTGTTGTTCGAAATGTTTACAAACGAATAAAAAATGAAAAGCTGAAATGTCTTATGTTAATAAGTA